>NC_089209.1:6757376-7057376 GCF_963930695.1 Labrus bergylta | reverse complement strand
GTCATGAAGGAGGTATCTGTGTCAGCATACCTTATGGCTAAGGTCGCTAGGTAGCATGTTTATGCAATTTGGGGAGACCCTGTCTAGAGCTTAAACAATAAGTCATATTAATAATTACTTAGCCCCGGAAGAATCACTTTAGAGAAAATGAAAAGAAGTTTGTAAATCTGTTCTCACCTGGCTTTTTATTTTTCTTACCTCAGCTCTCAAGAGCTCAGTAGCTATAATCATTGTATTGCTTTGATATATTTTTAACAGCAACACATTGGCTGTTCACAGCTTCTTAGACATAAGGGAATGGAAGCTTTTTCTGCGTTGTAGTTGATAGTAAAGTCAGAAAACTGGCAACCTCTGGTGTTGAAAATGAAGCCAATGCTGAAGTTCAAAACACTGCAGTTCCTTGAGTGTCCACTTGAGGCTTGCCATGAAGCCAAGGAATCTCCATCCGATCCCATATACTTACTTTTTATTCTTCATAACTGCATTGGGGATGAAATTTGTGAAACAAGTTTTTGATTCAATTAAATTGATTCAGAGTTTTGCATCAATGTAACTGACAAGTGAGACTACGTCCATATTTTATACAGTCTATGTTGTGAGACTGATGATCAGACTAAACAAGCCATTTGAACAAATTTGCGACAACTTATTGACAGTGAAGCAATAAATTGGGAATACAGTCAGTTGATGAATCAAAAATAGAAATAAGCCCATAAATCATATCATTGCAAAAGATTAAATGAGGAAATGTTATGCTAATATCATCAATTTATGCAAGGCCAATTAATTGTTATCCAATTAACTAGGTACATGACTCAGTTCAGTTGAGTTTTGATCATCAGGTGACTTATTATATACTTATGGAAAAGTCAAATCATAATTGTTAAAATAGACTTATGTTACATAAAAGCAGACAAACTTTGTTTCAATTCAAACTGTAAACTATAGAATGAAAGCAGCTCAAACGATATGACAAAATTCAATCAAACAAAAAATCTGGGGATAGATTTTACAAACGAAAATGAACTCAAACCAGAACAAAGCTATCGGCTGTGGAAGACCAATTGATGTTAAAATGTGACTCCTTTTTTGTGTTGATGATAAGTGGTGAACATGACACTCCAATGTGCAACAAAAATCAATGCATGAGAAACCAATCCAATACTACAATCAATTCTCTCTATTTGACACTTGGCAGACTTGACATTAGATAGCTGATCGGAGGTCAACTCCATCTGAACTCAATCAAATCAATTACAATGCCCAAAATTTATGGATTATTGAAAGTAACGAGTAAAGAGTTTTTAAGGCAAATGATCCCTTTCATCCATTCAAACATGGACGCTCAATAACAAGACTGTTCTACAAACTGATAAGAATAGATTTGAAGTACTTGTGTCAGTAGGAATCATGATTCTAAAGAAAGTCTGTAAATCGAGGTTGTGTGAGGTCATGCTAGGACTCGGCGTTGGCATTTAGTGATTAAGGCACAGCTGGGAATAGCGGGAGGATGGTTGTGTCACTTGGCAGGGTGCCCGATGTGACAGCTGACTTCATTAGGATGGCCTTTTATCCTGCAGACGAACATGTGGCCGACAGGCCGAAGGGTTTTCTCTGCTGCAGGGACTGTAGGGGGATGTTACCTGGTGTGGACCCATCTTTACTTTGCAACCAAATTATTGGTTAATTGGTTTATTATTAGAGTTGAATGAATATTGTGCTTGGAGAGGTAGTGGAAGCAAGCGGCAACCTCTGATGCTGAAAAAATGAAGCCAATGTGGAAGTGCAAAATCCTGCAGATTGTCAAGTGTTTGATTGAGGCTGGCTGTAAAAGCAACAGAAGCCACATACACACCCATCCAAAAAAAGTAAGTTTTTACATCAGAAATTAATTTACAGCCTGGTACAAAAAAAACAAATGGGTCTGGATTAGCTCATTGGACCCCAACTGTACAGGGGTTGAACGTTTTGATCGGTTTTGATTTTATGAAGGATCGTTATTCACAATAAGGCGCGGGTCTGACCAGGGTGATGGGAGGGCGCGTTGTAGCTGTTTGTCAGGAGGCTTATAACCAGCTCAACTTCAGCTCTTAGCCTGTCGTTAGGTTGACTGAAATTTAGGTTGAGACAGCATTATCAGCATGGCGACCGCTATCGATGGGCTTCCTGCCGTTACATATGGGTGACGTCACTCAGGCTTCGTCTATGAGCAATCTATGAGTGGGAGTAAATTTAACCATTATTTGTAGAATTTACTTAGGCTACTTATACATTAGGTAATAATGCTGATAATAATAAAATAAATAAACCTGGGCTGACACGTGCATGCATTTTTTTAACAACGCTGTATGCTTCGTTAATTTAAATCATACTTTTCTGCAGGCCAAAATCTACAACTTATATCCATAAACTTTACAATTTGAATTTAAACATGGACGATGTGGAGGCTAAATCATTTAGGAGGTGATTCAAAAGAGGATTGCGCAGCTTTTACGCCCACTAAACTTGTGCAAATGCATAAAGAGTCATCATGTAGTCATTTGGTGAAATGTTGGCCCCTTTCTTAAAGTGACTCATAAACTTCACAGTTTGCGCCTCTGTAGGTAAAGGTACTGTGTCCATACACTTATGTATGTATTCCCAATGTGTTAAAGGAGGGTATAACTTTGAAAAAAAATTCCCTCATCTTTCTTTAAGGATGCAGGACAGTTGGAAAAATCCATCAGATGAGACATTTATGTGTAAAGTGCCTTTCCTCTCTAGAGCTCCCTTAGATCATATACAGTAGTGTACAACATTAGCCTATGTTAGCTCAGCCTTAGTGTGTCTTCAGCCTGGAAAGCAGACTGCCTCAAAGAGACGGGTTGAGATGGAAAGCATGAGGAGGAAGACAAAGAGAGGGCTGATATTGGGACATCTGCAAGTTAAGGAAAGGAACAGACCCAAGTAATAGGGTTTTTGGACAAGATTAATTTTTTTGCGGAAAATATTTTTCTCTAATTGTGAAAACTGGTGATCTGGAAGACAATCTGAAAGAAATAAAGCTGTTGTGGAAGATGCTAATTTTATTTTTGGATATTGTTTGAGATACTAGAGAGAAAGTACAGGGGCTGCTGGGATAGGCCTTCAGGCCCTTATGTTAAGTGTTTTGTATGTAGCGCTAAATGTGCCTATTGAGTACAGCAACAGCACCCTGCAGTTTAACAGCGTTTTCTAACCGTAGCTCAAATGCTTCTCTTAAAGCTAATTAGACAGGCAAGGACAAAATGTTCTTACTCAATAGCATTTTGTCTCTTTTTATTATTGTGATGACTACACAAACATCCACCAGAGTGAAGTGAGTTATCCCCTCATCCACTGCTCCCCCCCTTTCCTCCCCCAAGT
Source organism: Labrus bergylta (assembly GCF_963930695.1). Lineage (NCBI taxonomy): Eukaryota > Metazoa > Chordata > Actinopteri > Labriformes > Labridae > Labrus > Labrus bergylta. The sequence continues at coordinate 7,053,992 of NC_089209.1, read as the reverse complement.
GTCTGACTGAGTTCCTGTTCCCATCCACACAGAAAGATCAGCCACTGGAGATGCTGAGAGAAGAAAAACATACTTGTTTTTACAACATTAAAGGCAAGCAGCCTTACCACAGTGTTCCTGTGTGCTACCTTTTTGATGAGGAAATTGGATCTTGACTTGAGAGGGGAGTTTAATGTGGTTAAAGGCATCATGAAAAGCCAGCGGTAACAGGATTTTGTCCTCTGTGGAGCTCCAGCTGACTGCTGCCGTGAGGCGAGTCATTAGGGAACATCCAGGGCGGTGTCGTGTGTGTGTTTGTCTGTCTGCTTAACGATACTGTATGCAGGACATTGGTGAGTGTGTTGGGCAGTAAAGCCATGGTGTACCGGGCAGAGGGTTATACAAGTCTGTACTAAGGTTTTATTAATGCTGTGCTGCAGGGGAAGCTGGAGGGAGTTAAGATTATAGATAGGAAGATAGGTATATAAGACAATTAACTATATTTTCATACATTTATGATACAATAAAGTTGATAAATGACAAATTAATCCACAGATACTATATAGTCAATGGATAGATTTGTTGAAATTCTTTAAACATTTTTCTCAAAATACTCTGTACTGTACAAAATACTTCAGACAATTTGCTTAGTGTGGTCATGTTGGTATCGGAAATCATGGTAAAGAAATGCCCAAGCAGGTTTGGAGCCATTTACAGACACGTTGTCAGCCATTCTCTCAACAGTTTAGCTCCTGTTGGCAACGACCAATTTTTCTGATCCCCTGGTTTAGCCAGCTGAAATCAAGAAAGTGGACGACGGATCTCTATCTCATGCCTTCCTTCTGTCTAATGATTATTATTTGTCAGTCTGACCACTTGAGGTTTTGGAGGATGGAGTTGAGTAATGACTTAAATGTCTTCTGCAGTCATATCCAGATATTTGGTCACGAAGATTGCTAAAAGAAACTGTCTGCCAAAAGTCTGGACAGATTGGTCCCTGGATTGTATTTGGGCACCTCTTGTACTTTCAAGACAGTCTCCTTCTGTTTCCTTCATACCTTCCATGCTCAGTCACACCGGATTGGTCAATACAACTCAGGAAACAAACAGGAACCAAAATGCTTGGTCGATACAAATTTTGCATTAATGTGATTTGATGGTTCGGCAGGGAGCTAACTATTATGTCGAAGCAGTAACTTGTTCTTGAAACATCTATTTCAGCCTACAAAAACAGGTATCAGTTAAGTGTCCTTTTGGCTTCATATCTTGTAGAGATTGGATCTGTATATTTTGGCAGTCCTGCATGATTCTGATATTGGCTTTCTAATTCCTGATGGGTCTACAGCTATATGATTGAAAGAAAGTAAAAAAATTTGGAAGGTAACTAGATAAGCTAGATTGATAGATGTGATTCAAACATTCAAGGGTCGATGGTTGCTAAGATACAATATTATCAACAAAAAGATACAGGCTCTATATAGATGAACGCTTTGGGAAAATAAAATTGTACCTCTGGTCCCTTTTGGAAAATGTGTCCTTCAACCCAAATCCCTTTGTTATTTTTTAAAAACCAGAATCTATCACTGATCCATGTTTGTTGCGTAAAAACATGTTTTTGTGTACCAAGGTGACTGTACAAATGCTTGTTTGGTAGAGAACAATTTTAATAGCTTCTTTCCAAGGTCAGAGCCGTCGCTGTGCTATGTGTGGAATGAGTGAAGGCCTTCGCTTGCAGTGCCTTCAGCCGACTCCAGAGAGTCGCGCTCATTGTGTGGCGGCCAAGGGGGAACAAAGACATTTCCACTGGAGGAACTTTGGGTTCCTGTCGATAAGGAGGGCAGCGTTGTGAGGCCTGGCCATGTTTATGTGCTTGTGTACAGAGGGGATCTACGGAGCAGCAGTGGCTCGAACTTTCCAGACAACAAGTGGTGGCTGTATAAATAGTCCCGCTTGGAGAAACATCAGAGAGAGGGAGAAAATTCCAACGGATGACCAAGATTCCCAACCTGACTGAAGTGTATGTGTTAACTGGGGTTGAGGGTTTTGATCTAGGAATGTTTTGGAACAAACCTGATCTCAAACCTCAACCTTCACACCATTTTAATCCAGACAATACCTGGAAATGTCTCATATTCTTTTTAAATAATCTGGTCCAATTTACATCCTTATTCCTTATTGTCAGTGGTTGGACTTTACTTTGTACTTTTCTTTGGGTACTGTGTTAAAGAACAGAGTTGAGATTATTTTGCTTTACTGAAATTCTATTTTATTTATTTATTGTTTTATTTCTTGTTTGGATAAGATAGGATATGATACCATGCCATGCCATGCCATGCCATGCCATACCATACCAATGCAATACCATACCATACCATACCATACATGTGCAATGCAATGCAATACCATACCATACCAATGCAATGCAATGCAATGCAATACCATACCATACCATACTATACCATACCATACCAATGCAATGCAATGCAATGCAATGCAATGCAATGCAATATCATACCATACCATACCATACCATACCATACCATACTCTACTCTACCATACCATATCTGATGTTTTTATACATTTGTCAAAAGATGCCTCTGAGCCAATATGGACTCCTTTGTTTTACACAGGCAGGTGACTACATACTGTACTGTATGTTTCATTTGTGATTGTGATTGTCTATCCCATGATGAATCCATGCAGAGACACTTTTGAAGTTGTAGATAGCAGAGATGATTGACCGTGACATTTGGAAAATCCTGGCTGTTTATGGAAACCCACATATGTCTGAGATATGATTAATGCATTGAGATTTATCAGTTTAATCACAGATGCTCTTCTGGATACTCTTCTGTTTTAGCTAGTTGTTCAATTTTAAAAATCTGTCAAAAATCCATCATCTACTCTTATTTACAGTAATGCTGTAACCTTTTTTTTTAATCTTTGCTTCTGATTCAATGTTTTTATCATTTACAGTAATGTAACAGATGAAAACATTGATGATTACAGAATGTGGTGTCCCATAGCATTTGTGGTTTTCAGGAATAACTGATGTATTTCAGTCCTGGGGATCAGTCAAACCTGAGAGTTTCTTTTTTAATGCCATTTCCTTAGATAACTGGTCCCCCTCACATTCAGACATATTTCCAGCCAACCAGGCCTTATCAGGGCCAATCATAACCATTTATCTAATCATTTGGCAGCACAGAGGAGCACCATTGAGGCTTTTTTGTAAACGACCAAGATTGCGACTGCTGCTGAGATGAAACATTCTGAATCCGCCTTCAATTAACTAGACTGAAGGTCATGTAAATAGAAATAGTCTGTAATATCTGCCAGTAAATCATGTCTCATCAAATATCTTTGTTTTAAACTGATCTAAAAACGCCTGCTCATCGGCTGTTGTAACTTGCTAGTACCTCGCCTAGCAATCTTTTAATATGTCAAAACTGTCAAAAGGTTTTTGTAGTTGAAATGTTCAGCAGAGGCATTTTGCTCTCAAACCCTTGTTATAGAATTAAGAGGTTATGCCAGGATATTCTTTCATTTGGCCTCACATTTCAAATCTTGTAGATACAGACTTGATTGGAAAAATGTAAAAATTGAAAAGAAAAACTGGGATCAGTTTGGAAGTATTTGTGTTCTTTCATCCTTAGCTATATAACATAGGGTATGATGATGTAAAGTTGTTGATTTTTAGTTCAACATGTCAGAGATTTTGTTTCATTACACTTTCATGACTCCTGCTCTTTAACTTCCTCTTGAATTTGCTGCTGTTAGCGTGTCACAACATTAGCTCTAAGCTCTTTGATGACATTCACACACTCTGCCTTTCCTGCCCAGTTATCAGCAGCTAACTGCCAGTACAACTTTGAGGAGACAACATACCATCGGAACTCTTCATTCACTTATCCTGGTGTTCAGACACAAGCTTTCATGTTACAAATTCCCACGGCTTGCTTTGGGACTTTCCAAATTGTGCTGACAGTTTGTAATGAGACATTCTTGGCTAAAGTCACGTTAGCATTGCTCTCACAAGCACAGCCTGAAAATAATCACATTGTTGAAGTTCAGTGACAAAGATCTGGTTCAGTTCAGCTAAACCGCCTCTTTCTAAACTGTCTATATACCTGACGGAAACTTTTCTGAACAAATCTGATGTATCGCAGTCACTTGAGGCAACTCTGTTTCTCTTGTCTGATAACTGCAAGACTTTTAAACGTCTTTCTGATTATACTCTAAACTTACTGTTCTTCCCAACAGATTAAAATCCTTCCCTTCTATCAAATCATTGGTTCAGTTTCATCATAAATCATCTTAGGAGAAAAATCCCAGCCAACCAATCAACTTAGCTTTTCTCCTCATTAGGGGTGGAAAAAATATGATTTTGGTTAAAATCTAGATTCTTATTTTCTTAGATTTTAAATAGATTCATAACTTCCAGAAATCGATGTTTTTTTTTGGCTAATCACTAGTCTAGGCTAGGCTAGTCACTTCCTGCTAATTGCTAAGGCTAGCACTTAAACTCTGTAGAATGAAAAAGGAGCAGCAAGAAATTCAGCCAGTCTCACAGATGACTTGAGTAGATCCTGAAGTATACTAATTAAAAAACATAGTCTTTGAATCCATGGATCTATGAATCCAGAATCATTTTGAATTGAAAAAAATTCTGAACTGAATCATGACCCCAAGAATCGAAATCGAATCGTGAGACAACCAAAGATTCCCAGCCCTACTCCTCGTGCTTTTTATAAGCGTGCATTAACAACAGCATAAAAGAAGAGGTTAAAAGCACCAATGAAAGACAATACTCAACGATTAAAATATGATGAAACAAAAATAAACAGGTGACAAAAACAAAGCTACATTTTGCACCGACTCTGGGCTCAGTTGATGTTCATGCGTTTGTTTTATTCAGTCCATGTATAAAAAGCTCAAAGAACTGGGTGTGGAGGGATACGGACTTGGCCTCAGTGACACCAAAGCCACGTCTGACACCTGATAAAGAGCTTGAGTGTGGCACGGACACCAGCAGGCTCAGAGCCAAAGATACTATTCATGATGAGGGCTGAGAGTGCTGAGAGGTGAGAGGCATGTGTGGACGGGGACTGGGGGGGGGGAGGCTGATGTCTTCACATTAGGCCTATCAGAGGTTCCCTGTGTGTGTGTCAATCTGTAAGAGTGTGTATCCAAATTAACTTCAACAAAAAGTAAATTTATCTCCCTTTGCAGCCTCCTTTTTTAACATTTTACTCATTTAAATAAAGATTAAAGCTAACACGTTAACTTGATAAAAAGGAATGTCAAAGTGTACTTCAAACTGAAAAAAAATTAAAAATCACACCACTCTGTGTCCATGGTTGCATCCTCAATAAATCCAGTGCTGATGGTTTTATAGTGTTACCAATGCTCCTTCCTTCAGTGGCTGTTTTGACCCTTGCTTATTGATTTTTCTCCTCAGAAGGAGTCAATGCAGAGATGAGCACTACCGCTGCAGCAAAGAGGGTCAGGAAGTTTACAGCCAAACGAGGGAGGGAAGGATTTCTACTACACACACACTGAGAAGAAAATGAAGAGAAGAGGAGGGTAGGAAGCAAGGTTTGTCTCTCAGGGGGGCGCTGGTTTATTTTTAAACACAATGGCCTGGAATAACATTTTAAAATATAATAATATCTACGATTTGGAAATGCAACAGAGGAATAATCAGAGCTTATCAAGAGAGCTTGGAGTTTCCTTTGATATGATTCTTTTCAAAATTTAATAATTATCTTGACTTTTAAATGTTGGTAACTGTGGTAAAATTGCTCAACCATAATTGGCTGGTTGCTTGCATTGAAAGGAAAAATAACCATGCAAGGCCAAAGAGAAAAAGTAATCTTTAATAAAGCCTCGGGCATTTTAAGCCTGCTAAAGCAACAATACAATAAGCCAATGAAACACAACAGGCACACACAAAGGACTAAAGGAAAGACTAGATAAAGATAGATCACAGTTTCAAGGGAAAGACCTGTGGAGGATGAAAAGACCAAAGTTAGAATAAAACCAGTAAAAATAATCAGGAAGTAGGTGTGCAGGTTTTCACTAAGGAAAAATGTTTATCTTAAGAGTCAACAGATCTTGTTGGGAAGAAAATTAAACCCTTGTACTCTGGCTTATGTGACCTGTATATTGAAATGTCTCTTAAAAAGAGAGGATGTTACCTTTTTTTAAGGCAAGCAACCCCAGCTGTGAGTTATAAGGTTTTCTTGTGTTAGTCATATTTTAGACAAGTGGCAACCACTGTCGCAAAAAAAAAAAACTGCAGTATTTCAAGTATCCACTTGAGGCTGTCTGGGAAACCCCCAAAATTTCCATAACTGCAATACCGACAAGGCAAGTTTGGCCATGTTTACAACATAAATTAACAGGTTTACAAAGTGGTCCAAAGAGCTTATTTCTTTACGGGTTCATACTGTAAGGGGGTTTAATTTTATCATTACTTATTCGTCTTGATTATTTTAAGGCTAAGAGTTAAGCTAATTAGAGGCGTTGCTGATCTGATTGACAAGCAGATGCATTAAAGCTGTTTGTCAGGACCCTCGGCTCCACCTCTTAGCCTAGGCGCTTGACTGACCAGAAATCAGGACGAGACAGCATTTCCAATATGGCGACCGCCATCCTTGCGCTTCAAAACTCTGCTTCACTTGATGTCACAGAGGCTACGTCCATGTTTTATACAGTCTATGGTTTTGGCAGCAGAAGACTTGTGAAAGGCCGCCATTCTGTTGTGTTAGAGCAGAGTGTCGTCATTCCTGCATTCAATGTACAAACTTTATAAGGACAGCTACAGTACATGCTTAGCGTAAAGAAATTACACATTGGATTAAAGTTTCAGATAATAACAGTTTTGACATCATAGCTAGTTTGAAGTCCACACACGGCTCAATATGCAACTTAAACTTTTAAGTGTAACTGAAACACAAAACCTCAGTTAATCAGTCCATCAACTGTGTAGTGAAGTAGGAGACATCTTGTGTACAATTACTTTGGGATGAAAGTCTGCATCATAGTTTCTAGTTTTCATGAGAGAATTAGTGTGTTCCTTTTTCATTCAATGCAGTATTTGTAAAAGTCTGTAAATAAAGTAACAGGTTTTGATGTTTGTATTCGCTGTAAGATCGCAGATGGAGAGAGAGAGGACGACAGTATGGCAATCTTTGTTCAGTCGCTGCGATGATATCTGCCAACATGATGGTCATGCAGATTGTTTAACAGCAACAGTAATGGCTGATTCGGCAAACAAAATGATATTATAGTTTCTCTTTATGCTTAAATTATGTGTCTTGAGAGGGAAGAGGATCAAAGGGTGGGTGGTTTAAGCATATCTGTCTAAAGCGGACTTGCACACTGAGTACTCAGAGTAAATAAAATGTTTAGATGCATGCCCGCTCAGGGATTCTCTAGTCGCTAACAAGCCATGCAAAGAGCCTCTTAAACCATAATGTCTCACTCAGCTTGTTTTGATTTACTGCTCACTATCACACAGGCCTTCTTTGTCCAGCGTGAGGCAGATGAGGGTTTGAAGTGTTTGTAATACTCCTGCTGCTCCTGCTTCTCACCTCACAGAGGAAGAGACTGCTGTGTCGACAGAGCACTGATTTAAAGAGTGCCATGTTAACGTACAGCCATGGTACTGATGGAAGTGTGAGTGTGTGCGCATGTAACACAGACTGTTTGTGTGTCAGGAGGGAGGCATTAGATTGATTTGCACTTGTGCTGTGTTTTCATTTACACTTGATAATACTTCCCCCTACTGGTAGAAAATGGTCCACACAGCTTTTCACTGCGGAGCTGTAAGTATACTGGAGCTTCCTTTAGATTTGCATGGGCAGGACGTTACTTTTTAGGATTTTTTCTGCTGGCTGAATTTGAAATAAGTGAAATAATTACATGTTTCAGATTTCAGATTTTACACTGAAAATGTTGCTCAGTCAATGCAATATGACATTTCAGATGATAGTGCCCCAAATGTAGAACTTAGACTTGGTCAAGCCTGTTTTTATTCAACACATTTAAGAATGACAGGATTTGGAACTGCTCCACTGTTACAATGATGATGATGATGATGATGTAAAAGACTTTAATCTTTACAGAATAAATTAATTTAAAGAGGGGACATTTAAAAACAGCTCATGAGGAAACATCTGACTGAACTGAAAAGAAGAGAAAAAGGATGTCTTCAAAAAAAAGTGTTCAAAAAAGTTTCATAATTAATAAATAAGACAAAGAGAAAGAACAACCTAAAACAGAAGAGCACACAGATCAGCAGAGAACAAAAGAGGAACAAAACAAAACAGGCACATTTGTTAAACGATGCAATTCAACATTAATCCTCATAGTTTGGGTCCTGGCATTTCACACACTTCATATTTCATTTAATTTCAAACCTTTATTTAAGCGTCGAAATCATTGAGGTTTCCCTCATTTACAAAGATGTGAAGATACAAATCAAAACAAAACAAAAAGGCATAAATCAGTTTCTGTACGTGCACAGAGACTGTATCGGTCCTGCGCAGGTCACAGGATTTAAATATCATCTACCTCCTTCCTCTCACTCACAGCTAATTATCCCAAATATTATCTACTGCGTTCACACATCTGTTCAACCTCATGCAGAAATTTGACTTTGGGGCTGGCAGAAAAAGTAAAATCAGGGTGAAATATTTGGCAGATTTCATTCCCACATGCAGCTTACTGCGAAAATGTCAGGAAATCTTCAGGAGTTTTGTATATGTATGAAATCACTTTTTTATCTGAGTACTCTTACTTTGCCACTTTAAGAACATTTTCTGATAAAAACCTTTATTTAACAGGCTTCTGAATGCAGCACTCTCTACTTTCTCCCTCAGCTTCAATCATCAGTCTCTATCATCACTTTTTATTCAATCATATGCTGAAGACAGAATTAAACCAAAAAAACCTAAAAGATTAGAAGAAGAGATTTTCTTCCATGTTTACACCTTTGTGTGCATGTGTTTCTGTGTTTGTGTGCTCACAGTCGTTTAATGATTACCCGTGTTCCCCGAACAAAAGCACAACAAACTGCCTAATTAATGGAGCGTCCAACATTCCTGGCTTTTATAGCGGGACACAAAGAAAGCCTTTTAGTGTCTGTGTAATAAATCAGCTGCTGCAGTCAGTCAGTGACACTCCAGCACAATGTAACAGTCATGTTTCTGCAGCGCTCACAGCCTCGGTGGCGACGCAACAATCACACGTTTCTGACCTCGTCTGTTTTCTGCTTTTAGGTATTGTTACTTTAACTGTGAAATCAGGCGTTAAAGGGAGGTTAACTGTTAACCAGCAGCAGCGTTAGAGAATCAGTAAACAGCTGGAAAGCTTTTGAATGAGCATTTAGAGGAAAAAACACAGTTACTAGGAAGGTTTCACAGGAGCTATTTGTACAGATTTTTAACTATTATTTAATGTTTATGTGAGATAAAAAATAGGATTCATCTTTTACACCTGCTGTTTGAGCCTCAGAAGGTACCAAAGCACACTCTTGGTACCAAATGAGTGCATGTGGTGATAAAAGCTGTGAATCAAACTGATCAGAGCAGAAACAGGAAAAAAAGATTAGTCTAAAAAAAAACAAGAAAATAATTGTGAGATAAGTTGATAAATCAATTTGACAAACACAACAAATGTAAAAAAAACAATGAAAACAGAGAGATAACATAACACACACACACACAATAGAAAAAGGACAAGTGAACACAAACAGCAATACATACAGCAACAGATGTTTGTAAATTGTTCATGAAAAAATGAAGAGGGAAGAGAGGAGGAAGAGAGGAGGAGGAGAGGGGGAGGAGAGGAGGAGGAGAGGGGGAGGAGAGAGGGAGGAGAGGAGGAGGAGAGGAGGAGGAGAGGAGGAAGAGAGGAGGAGGAGAGGAGGAGGAGAGGAGGAAGAGAGGAGGAGGAGAGGGGGAGGAGAGGAGGAGGAGAGGAGGAAGAGAGGAGGAGGAGAGGAGGAGGAGAGGAGGAAGAGAGGAGGAGGAGAGGAGGAAGAGAGGAGGAGGAGGATAATCAGTGAGAGAGGAGTGTGTGTCTCTCCTGACAGAGCGGTCACTTCCATCAGCCTCATTAGTTAATTATATTGTCAGAGATCCCATTAACGTTTTTACACTTCACTGAACTACTCCCTCTGTATCAATGTCTGCTGTGTGTGTGTGTGTGTGTGTGTGTGTGTGTGTGTGTGTGTGTGTGTGTGTGTGTGTGTGTGTGTGTGTGTGTGTCTCTTGTAATACAATATAGATGCCTCCTCACCACATGGGCACACAGAACAAATGACTGATGCATTTCTTGCTCTTTAAACATTTGTGTTAAATGATTCTATTTCTATTCCTTTAATCAGTAAAATGAATGTAGCAGAAATCTCACATCAGGAACACTAATAATATAGATAAAGATAATATCAGGAAATGCTGAAAAAGGTGCTTTGGAGATCAAGCATTTTTATGTTTTTCAGCTAAATGTGACAAAGCAGAATTTAATCAAGTCTCTGATTGACTAAAATATGTCACATTTAGGTAACACTTTGCTATCTATTTGTTCTTGTTTTTATCAATTTAATGAATTGAATATTTGTGCAACTAGAACCAAACTCAAGCTTTTCTTAAAATCTTGTTCAAACGTCAAACCTTTTCATTTGAATCAGGACATTAAACATTTAGAGCATTTCTTAGGAAAAAACCTCCTAGTGAATTTTGTTTTAAACTGAGTGTTAGTTTGCAAACTGACCACTAGGGGGCACTGTTATTCTATATGAAAATAAAGTGCAAATATCCAAATAATTTACAAGCTGTGAGTTGATGGTCTGTTTGTTGGATTGGGCTCGAATAAATGTGGAACATAGAACATTTGAACATCCATATTACCTTTCTTTAGAGACAGTGTCATACCTACACCCTAACCCACAGTCACACACACAGTCACACACACAGTCACACACACAGTCACACACACAGTCACACACACAGAGTGTCTGGCTCCAGCTGCTGTACAGTGTAACATTGAACATTTTAAGGAAGAGATCCTTTGTTTTTATTAATAAAAAATATTATTATTACGTTATTATTATTATTATACTTGTTTTTACCTGTGGGTGTTAACTCCACACCTGCTGAACCCAGAAATGAATACTGGTCATTCCTCTCTGTTATTAACCTACATGTCCATGTGTTTCTTTAGTCTGACTTTTGTTTACAGTGTTTCTGCTGCCCCCAAGTGGCCAAAAACACATCTGTTGCAGGATAAGATCATGAGAGACGCTATTATGGTTGACCTGAAACTAAAAGACGAGTGAATTATCTGTAAGTAACTTCCTCCATTAAGTCTAAAGCGGCCCTGCTGGTAGTTGGATGTAATCAAAAGTTGTTCATATGTTTTGATTCATTTGGAAAAGTTATGTGTTTAAAAGAAGCCCGTCTGAATGCTGCGTTTAAGAGATCGTAGCACTAAAAGTCACCAGATCTGTTGAACTACTTTGGAGGGATATGCTGTTGTCAGTGGGCGTTTTTCTGGTTTCCATCTGAGACAAGTTTGCGACGCCAGAGTCAGTCTGGTGAAATGCTATTCAAGGTCAGTTTCTCGACTGAGTCTGGCCCATGTTCAGGTCATCCATAGTACAGAGTTCACCAGTGACTACACTTAATGTCATCCATGCACGGACAGAATAGAATATGCTTATAATTTAATCAAATCTAACTTAATGAGTTGGTTTGAAGTTGCTGACTCATCTCTTTTGTGTTCACCCCAGAGTGAACTGAAACCGCGGTCAGTAAATCTGTCGAGAAGCAACAACTCACAAAACTCAGTAAAATCGCATTAACTCGTCTTGAGTTCCAAGCCTACTCAGTAGTCAGGATTTCGTGAGTGATTTGTTAACTGAAACTCAACACAGCCATTAAACGGCTTTCAAGTTCGCTCAGCGGAAACACAATCACTTGATTTTATGGATTTTCAAGAAGGCTTTTGCAAGGTAATGAAAAATGATCTGTGATTCATCTGAATCTGATTTGAACAAAGGGGACAATGTTGCTTCAGAGTCCATTTGTTGGCATTCTAATCCATGTCTTTATTCAGATAGGACAGGGGATAGAGTCAGGAGCTGGAGAGCGAGAGAGAGTGGGGAATGACATCCCCGCTTAGCAACAGCATCTGTACATGGGGCGCGTAAAATAACGGCCATTCTTCTTTCCAGAGACCTATGACATTGTTTTGTTTGACTTCAGCTGCCATGTTGTTTTCTGTAGGAAATTAGGTCACTGTATTTGAACAAGAGGTGAGCACGAGGGAGTAAGGGGGGTTGGCTAACGTCAATTATAAAACTTAAAGGCAGGGTTGGTAATTTTCAAAAACTAGCTTGATTTTGAAAGTAGCATTCCCTCAGTGCTCCGTCAACACCCCTCCCCCTCCACTCTGTTCTCCCTCAAAAGCCACGCCCCCTCCCTTGCACGCACGAGCGCCATTGCTCCAGAAGCGGACCTCAGCTCATCGCTTGCATTGTGTGGAAACTACGTCGTCTCATGTCTCATTGACTAGTAAGTAAACTCACAGTATAAACTGTGATCATCGGTGACTCACTTTGAGTGTTCGCTAGAGCACGCAACAGGTAGAGAACGAGCAGGGAGACAGAGAGGCGTCTGATTGGTTCATCAGATTGGTACCTCGTGGCAGACATTGGTCAAAGTTTTTACAGGCTTACAAACTGCTACAGATGACAGATTTTCTTTGTTCCTATTTCAGAACACGTGAGTTATTAATTCCTGTCAGGACCTAAAGACAACTTCAACCCAAATCTTAAAAAGTAGATCTGGAGAAAATGACCAACCCTGCCTTTAAACAGCTATGGATAATTTTTTGGTTACCAGGCTGTTGACATATTGATGCTGTCAGATTGGGCATCGTAATATGGGTCCAAATGGGAGTCAACTCGCTTTTGGAGCCAAGCCTCAAGTGGCCTCTCGAGGAACTGCAGTTTTTGGCACACTCTGTATTGATTGCACTTCTAAACCCCTGAGCTTGCAGGTGGTGTCTGGTGAAGTGTGCCACGTTTTGACAAAAGCCCAAAAAAAGCACATTTGAAGGGTGAGGTAAGACCTAATAAGTTGGTAGTAGGATTCAATCTTATCTATAGATACTTATAAACCCTACACGCTGCTCCTGTCATGTGACATGATACTTTTTTTTTTGTCTGTTTGTATTGGAAGTCTGTCATTGTAACAGATTGAAAATGGACTTATCTTTGCAGGGTAAAGAAACAGTATTAGTTATTTCATTGGGGTTTATTATGAACAGTTTGGGGAAAATATTTAAATGGACCATCAGTTTTATTCTCTAAACATTGAGAGTGAAACTAGCATCAACGTTATAAGCCTCCAAAGGCTGTAAACACTACCTACAGTATAAAAAGGTTTAATTATGGCGAGGGCTCTGGGGGTCGCTTGTTATTTTTCTTCATTTTTTTTCCATCCCAGATGGGTTTAATTGCTTTTCAGAAGAGCAGCATTACTCCCACATCACAACATGTACTGAAGGGGAATGCCAGGTACGGCGCTCTCCAGCAATAAATAACCTCTTCAGCCTGTTACAGGAAACCAGCAGCAAAAGGTCTGAGACACACACACACACACACACACACCTAAATGACTCACACACACTCATCAACCTTTTCTTTTCAGCCAAGTCTCACCCTCTTCCTCTATCATTACTTTCTTTGCCATTTCCTTCTGTAATATTACTACACAGGTCCACACTCACACTCAGCTCGACACCCCCGTCACAGGAAGGTTTACGTCTTGGGGAATTATCAAGTCTACCCTGCATCTAAAGACAGTGTAACTATACAGACGATGGTCGAGCTGTCTCCACCACCTCTCATCGTAGAAAAGTAAAGCCAATGTATCGCTGGTGTCTTTCGTCGGTGACGTCATTTGGAGCAAGAGTCTGTGCAGTAGTGATTGGCTGGTGAAGCTGCAGTATTTATGTCCCGCCCCCGTCCACAAACCAAAACACAGACTCAACTGACAGATAAAACAGCAAAGATCCCTCTGGTTGGTAGGTACAGTCCACAGCAGGACAGATCCTTGTGTTGGTTTTAAAGCCGACACTTTCTGGTATGGGAAGTTCAATAACAGTTATTTTAGTGTTTGTTACCTTTCCTCTAGCCCCTCCCCCTCTGCTTATCCATCACTGCAGGAGCCGCATTTGTCAACTGAGCTGTCAATCATGGCATTAAACCTCTTTTAATAACATCAGATAATTCATTGAAACTAACCTTCTCTGAGAAATGAAAACCTTAACATGATATGAACTAACTATAATAACAGAAAACATGTATTCAAGGGGCCTACGTCCACTAACTGCGATATTGGTGCTAGCAGCTAGAAAGATGTACATTTAGACTTGGATCAGAATACAAACTTTTAATTTGGGTTTCAGAAACATTATTTGGTTTGTATTTTAACTTTAAAGTTTGACCAGTGTCCCCTCTGTTATCTTGAAGGGGGCTGGGTGTCTGACCTTTACTGCAGCCAGTCAGCAGGGGGAGCTCTTTGAGACACCTTTTAAGTCCTTGTGTTGTTTGGTGTTTCTTCGTCTTATGTGGGAGAATAAAACACAAACATTGATCCATCCATGAAGCAGCTGATGACATCACTCTGCGTCTGACCCCACCCTCCTCTGATCAAAGTCCGTCTTGTCCCTTCTTACTCTTTTTTTCTCTCTCTCCACATTTATCACATTATCCTTTATTGTTATATCTGTTCCGTGTCTACAATAAGCCAACAGCTGTTTGCTTGTTTTCATCCCACTTGACAAGGTCTCCAGCAGTATTGGTTTCGATGCTGACTCACGCAGACAGTCTCTCTGTCCTACATCCTGAATTAATTCGCCTGACTGTCACCTGATTCCCTTTTGAAGCTTTTGCTCTGTGCACATCTTGTTGTAATCAACTCTCCCGTCTGACAATTATTTTTCTATGCAGCAAAGATCACTTATTTTAATGACTGTGATACATAAAATCAGAATGAAGGGAGACAAAAAGTGTTTTAAATCAGCTATTTATTGCGATAAAAAAAGAAACAACATAAAAACTCTGTGGTTTAAGAGATAATGAAATGTGCGACCTGACTCAGAAACAGAGTGTTTGGTCAGAACAGTCAGGCTCTGGCTGAAGATCAAGGTTGCTTGCAAGCTAAAAAGACCTGCACTAAGCTATTTTCTAAACTTAAAGGTTACTAGTGTTCAGGAAGGTTCAGGAATTTCCCACTGGGAGAGTGTATCTTAAAGGACTTAAGCACAACAGATCAAATTGGAAGGGTTAAAAACACATGACATTGATGTATATACTACAAAAAAATGTCACATGCAAGCTAGTATCATGCCAAACTATTCATGGAAAACTGTGATGAAAGTGTTCAGGTGGAGGTATTGCACTAATGCAGGGTTACTTAAAACACCAGATGACCAATAACACTATGACTGATTCTTACTCTGGTCTATGACTGCCTATGTTACATTATTTTTGATTGTATTGATTATTTAGCTTTCTAAAGCATCTTGAACTTGACATCCTAGCCAGCACAATAAGTCTTCTTCTTCTCTGTCTTTAGTAAATTACATATCGTTGACACTGAAGCTACATTTGTATGATTTACATTTCAGTTGTAAATCACACAAAAAACAGTAAAAAATGTATTTGATTGAAGTTTATTTTCATGCAATCTAATGCAAAATGTTTGAAGTTGTATTACATGTAAATCACTTCGCCCCCACACTAACATAAGGCCTAAACTCTTCATTAAACACTAAATAAGAGCAGGGCTCTATAACTCTTAGTTTTAGCAGGAAGTTTGTTTTTCATTATCATCGGATCGGATTTAGTGCTTTTAAGTTCAAGTAGGCTAACAGCTTGCTGCAGATAGAAGTAAAGGTGAGATGAGCTGAAAGCATTCATCATCCCTCCGCCCACACAAACATCCCTGTTTTTTAAACCCTCAGCCGTCTGAATCAATTTATGCACTGCCACAATTAAATCAAAGCAGAAAAACAGTTCCCACAGCGGGTCAGTGTGTGAACACAGCTGCCCCAAATGCAAAGCAGTGCCCTCAATGTCACCTCGTGTGCCATCCAGGTTGCCACAGTAAGAGCAACAACTTCCCACTCTCACTTCTACAAAGCTGCCGGCATGTGACCGCTGCCCTGTCCCAGGCCTGCAGAGGTCAACATGAACCTCTGACCTTGGCACAACCCCCCGCCGCAACCGCCTGAAGGTCAGGCAGTTTTGATTCCTTGTTTTGATGCTGGACAGCAGTGACGGACACATTTGATTAGGAGCTGTTAGAGTGTTTGTTTGTTTGTTTGCTTGTTTGCATGCTGGAAGGCCCTAAAAGTTCATTTTGCAGATAGTGGACTGTAGAGGCTTCAGATGGGATTTTAACCTGAAGCATGGATTTATCCAGCCTTGGTGTCATAGAAACTATAAGGTAGTTTATGTAACATTTGAACTACTTGAACTTGAATATTAGAGGTCAGCTGTTTGGGGTTATGTGTTTTGAAGGGGGCATAACGTTTGTGTTCCTCTTCTTGATGGTCCATCTCTCCCTGGGCACACTGGACTTCTCCTTTCTCTGTGCCAGCTGTTTCCGCACTAAAATCAGTGTCATAAAAAAAAAATAAGAAAAAAAAAAAAATTCTCCCAATGTTATGTATCACCATGCACGACAGTACTTTTTATATAATTATTATAATTATTTTTATTTATAAAGCAACTTCCATTCAAGACATGGAGCTCAAATTGAATATGAAGACAGACAAAATGTAATAATAGAAAAAAATTATGTTGTGAATAAAAATTAAAATAGATTGCATAACACAAGATGCAAAATGATAATCCATTTGGTGAAAATAGGATACAAATATAAACCAAAATGAAATGCATGGAAAGCATAAATAGGGAAAGTAAATCCACCGACTGTAGTAATACTTGAAGTTAAAAAGGAGAAAGCATAAAGGCTGAAAGTTAAAAGGCTTATAGGCACTGACACGCCAAGCTGACAGCAAAGAACTAGCGGCGACGAAGGCCGACTGTGGCTTTGCCTTTTTGTAAAAATCAAGACGTTTAAATTCTTATTTACTGCAGTCATGCAAATGTATTATGTATATGATTGTTTGTGCAATAAATCCCTCCATTTCATCAATAACTAAAAATCGCACATGAACCTGCTGCAGTTTAAAGCAACTGACGGATTATTGTCACATATAATGTTATTATATAAATTAAGTAAAAACTTTGAATTATACTGTTTGAGCTATTTCTATTGTTTTCTATAATGTGATTATTTTACATTAAGTCATTTATTTGTATTAGTGTTTATTTGGCTTTTACTTTGATAGAATTTGTACTGACCTCTCGGCTACCGGTATGAGGTTGTGGTCCTCCAAGCGGGCGGCCTGGGTTTGAGTCTGACCTGTGGCTCCTTCCCTGCATGTCATTCTGCACTCTCGCTCTCGCTCTCGCTCTCTCTCTCTCTCTTTACAACAACCTATCTAAAAAGATAGACAAAGACATACAAAGTCAGGACCTCAGGACCCACCATGAGAACACATGGACTCCAGTGATCTTGCAAAAGAAAAAAAAAAAGTAAAGAATATTTCATAGCCACAAACTAACTGTGTGTTTGTCTGGGAATTCCCAATCTGTTTGGATTCTCCCAATGCCACATGGCCAGTTTGATTTTGAGTTTTTGTTTTACTAAGTTGACAATGTCAAATTGCCTCCACAGTACATATACAACTCCTCAAACATAATAACACTGACACTGATAGAGCTGGACTCCAGGTTTATATTGAAGCTGAAGACAAGATGACTTTACCAGCTTCTATTTCCTGGAGTTACTTTGGATTCGACTCTGAGATGGGAGTTTGGAGTGCTTCATGAAAGACTGTTATTTAAAAAAAGAAAGATGTGCAATGACAATAAAGTCTATTCTATTCTATTCTAAGATCAAGGAGGTGAAGATCCTAATGGGTCCTAAATTAAAGACCAAAGCCCTAATGTACCCTGGAGATTCATTATGAGACATGATTGAACCTCAGATTTTACCAGAAGTAATACCTGAGCTGTTTACAGAGATATTACAGACCTGACTAGGTGTACGTCTGAGTTCAAACACACAGGTCATTGATCTTTGATAAGGAACTGACTAACTTAGTATTCTTGAGAATGAGAATTGATGCTTATATTGCAATTCTTACTCCCATCACTTACGCTGTGTGATCAGGGGTCTTCTCAGATCCACTTGGACACATGGTCAACACACCCTGGACCCAACGAAGAGCTATTTGACCATCATCAAACATGGAAATGAAACCATACAGGGCTTGAGTTAGATCACATGTCCATGGTTCCGGGTGGACTACAAGAAGGAAGGCTCCAACAGTGAATACAAATTCCCTGATCCTCATCTCTGTAGCAGAGCTGCTGAGTTCAACGTTATCATAACTGATGAGTCTCTATGGCCACATCTGATCTAGTTATACTCAGGATTACGGCCATTTCTCAACCTCAATGTTTTTATTATTTGAACACAAACCCTGATATTTCATTTCATTCTCCCCTTAAAGTCCAAAAATTGATTGTAGTTTTGGTATTGTGAGTAATGAACTTCACAGAAATGGTAATGTAACCCATTATTCAAATCTGATAATAGTTGAACTAACAGCGAGATATTGCACAAAGTAATTAACATTAATGTGAATTTCAGCTCAGCTGTCATTTTGATGTTCTGTTTCCGTTCATCCCAACCTGCACACTAATAAGGAAAACAAGAAAACACCAACAACAAAAGGAGCGGAAAGCTTGAAGTAGCATCACTGTGGTCAAAGGTTAGTAAGTAATAACTACATTTTTAAAAAGTCCTTGGTTATAAATGTAGAAAAAAATGAAATGTGTGGGCTTTTACCTTTGTGCCAGAGGAGTGAAGGACGAGGATATGAAACCACCCGGGTCCCTGTAATATTAGTTTCATTATGTTCCATCATTACAACCATGGGTTAAAAGCTCCATTTGAAGGGGCAAATTGCTCCCTAGGGTCCCTGTCAACTAAATGACTGCAACACGGGAGGAGCCGTAGTCACTTCTCCTGGCACAGTTTGCACCTCTGCAACCTGCGGAGCACTCATGTCGGTTTGGTCAGAATGTAAAGACTGAAGTCCATTACCTGCCAAAGTCAAATGAGCCTCTGAAGCAGCCTCCAGATGTAATCACTGAAATTGGATTTTAAGAGGTGAGAAATGAGCACATCGTGATTCTGAATGATTATCTCGACAGGTGAGGTTGTTGTCCAGGACTGTGGGGGGGAAAATGCTTCTTTTTTTTTTTCCTTGAAAGAAAATTGTAAGGGTGAAAATGCTCTCTTTCAGACAGTCATACTCAGCCCCTCCGCCTCCTGGGAGAGCAGGTGTGGAGTGGGAATTGAATCCAGATGATGGATTCTAAGTACAATAGAGCATGAATGGTACATTATGTCCTGCAGTACTTCTCTAATTTCAACAGGGAGCCTATCTGTTTTTTCCGGACATTTCTTTCTCTAATGATTTTGCATCGTCGGAGCTGCAGCACTGATGATGTTTTCTGACGTGCGTCCCCGTGAAAAGCAGCTTGTTGGGACTGAGTACATGAGCAGTTGAAGACCTACAATTAGCAGAGTGGGTAATCAGCCAAACCTCCCCGACATGATGATTTACGAGAGTGTTGATGCAGGGGCGACTGTGTGGAACAAAATGTTTATCTCTGTTTGATTGAGAGACAAATTAACAAGCCGGGAGTGACACACAAGCCACGGAAAGAGTTTCAGTAGATGTTTCTCTCTAATGAATGTTTGTCCTTCATTAAAGCTCTTTCTGAGGAGTTTTTATCTGCGGACTGGAGTTAATATGCACGCCTCTTTGTGAGCCGAGGTGACAAACAAGGTGCTTGACAGGATGCTAGTTTTTTTTTTGGACCTACAAATAATTTGCTAATAAGCACTTAAATGAGACAGCCTTGAGCCTTGATTTCATAACCCCTAAGCCCTTTAAAGGTGTTCATCATAGAACACCTACAGAACAAAAGCATCCAGCCTGCTCTCATTGGATGCCTTTAAGAGAAGAGGACGTTAAATGAGACGGACACATCTGGCTGCAGATGTTCTCCCTGATGTGTTTGTGGATGATCTTGACAAACAATGTTTTTTTTTTTTTACATTCCCTATTTGTGTCTTTTAATGTCTGATCATGTGTATGTGTGGCTGCTCGTTGTTTGTGTGAAACTGTCTTGGCCAGGACACTCTTGAGAAATAGCCGTCGGCTGTAGTCTTTTCGTTGTGTTCTCGTGCAACTTTTTGGCCAAGACAAGAGGCGATGTGAGGCGGCCTCAGGCGACACTAGTTGTTTGCCGTCTGCTTGGTGCGTCAGGGCCTTTCAGGACATGGTGTTCCTCTCTCTTTTACTGGCTTACATTGTCATGAAAACATTTTCAGAAAAAAAATCCAACTCTATTTTATTGATTCCACATTGGCCCCTGGTTACATATCCTCTGAATAAGCAAAATAAAGAATGTTTAATGCAGTCTCACCTATAATGGTGTCCAGTGAGACAGAAAAGGAAACCCTTCAGCAGGTCACAGGGGCAAGAATGCGTTCAAAACTGAAGTCCATTCTGAGAAATCCTGCACACACACCACACATCCTGGACGTGATTCAACAGGGCACGTTCAGTCACAGGCTGATGATCAGAGCTGAACGATACAGGAAGTCCTTTCTCTTAACTGCCATCAGACTTTTTAATATGCACCACCTGTATGCAGGACATTTATATGTACTCATGTGTATTATTTATAAATACACTTTTATGCATACTGGATAACTTTGAGTGTGACTGCAGCTGCTGTGACGATGTCATTTCCTGCAAAGGCTGTATTTATAGTCTCTAGTAGACCCCAGATTATGCAACAGCATTAATTTGCATCATCCCTCTTGGAATAGCCTTGTTTGTTTTCCTGGCCTCTTTGTGGCCTGTTTGCGTCTCTGGCTGCAGAATCGTGAAGCATTTCCTCTCTCTGGAATCTTTGCTAATGAGCTCAGAGGAAAGCAGAGGTCAGACTCGGGGCCCTGATGCTCCGTGTGTGTGAAGGCTTTCAACACTCAACACGCAGGTCGAGACCTCTGCACTGCCGTAACATGGAGGCAGGATCATTGATGCAATAAAACTGTCTCTATAGAACAAAGCATGGATGCACACCAGATTCAGATTCAAGCTGAGTCGCTGTGTCAGTTTTGAATATGATTCCCTAATTACCGGTACCGCAGCCTGCGGGCCGGCTCCACCAGACTGGGAAACAGCTTCTTCCACCAAGCTGTCAGGAAGCTTAACTCTCTCCCTTCTCTTCCTTCCCTCCCCTCTGCCCCCACGAACACTGGACGTTGAAACCCCCTCCCGTTTTCCACCAAGAACTCTGGACTAAAAACTCTGTACACTCAGTTTACTGCACATTGCACATACTGCACAAGTTTACTTTTTCTTTAAATTTAATTTAATTTTATTTACTACCTTTGGCACAATTTAGAATTTATTACTGTAAATATTATTTATCTTATTTTTACCTCATTTTATTTATCTATTTTTACCTTATCTTATTTTACCTTATTGGTTGTATTGCACCGCGGGACGGAGACAAACAAAATTTTGATTCCACTGTATGTCTGGCATATTTTGAAATTGACAATAAAGTTGACTTTGACTTTGACTAATTTATGTTCAAAACGACCCCCCCCAAAAAACAAGTTTACAACAACAATAGCCTCACGTAATCAGAATGCAGATCAGCTTCAACACACACCTCGAGCCGGAAAAACAATTGAGCTCACCTGATGTGCTTTGAATAAAGTACGCTCCTTCATATTTTTAGGACACGACTACTGCCCCCCCCATCTTATCTCAAGACACTTTACAAAAAGAGCCAGTACTGTTTGTTATATTACTTACAGACACCCAGCATGAATCCACCATGAGCTCAGCACTCAGCAACACAGGCGAAGTAAAAGTGACAAGGAAAAAACGTCCTTCAAGAGGCACAATCATCAAGCAGATGCAGACTCATGAAAAATAAAATACAGTGCTGTTTTTCTTGTTGTTGTTTTGAATGTATTTCTTTAATAGGGAATGTGCTGCACAGAGAGTTTACTGCTATTCCTAATTTCCTTCTCTCGTCACTCACCGGGCCTTCGGGTAAACAAACAGAATAAAAATGTACCGCATTAGATCAAATAAAACCACATAACACTATATGAGGATATATTACAATACATATATAACAACATGACAATTCAAAATCCTATGAACCAATGAAAATGACAGATTTAAGGTCATATTTAAAAGTATGATTTCAGCCAGCATTTCACCTTAAAACTTTATTATTTTTTACTACAAAAGAGAAGACCAAGACTGGATCTGAGGTTATATTTCCTTGTCTCTTTTGCAGACGAGAAGTGTCAAGATGATGGGGAACTTTTGACACACACTGCAGAAACTCACTTCCTAGTGGAATTTCACTTGTTGTGTTTCTTGGAAGTAAAACATTACATCTCTTTGGTCCAGTGATTCTTTAATTATTAAACATAGTTCTATGTGCTCAATTAGAAAACATCAAAAACGTTATTTTCCAGTGATATAAGCGTCATAGTTAATCTGCAGCGATTATATTAAAGCCCAAAAATGTCCCTCAGAGGATTCAAGAGTCAAAAAAAAAAAAAAAGAAACTGTGTAATATTTAGTGAATTAGCAGTCTGTCTCTTTCTTTAACTTTAATTGACACACTAATTGACATCTAACACTGAAACGGACTAATAGTCCCAATTAGTGTTTGACTGACATGGACTGGGTGGTGGGAATACATTCAGCAGGAAGGTGTGGTTTATTCTGACGTCTTTGGGCGACTTTCCAAGAGGAGCGTCAAGTTCACAAAAAGAGGCAAGACAAGACAAGACAACACAGGAGATGTACTTCAAAGTAAAAGTAACCACATAACATTTCAAATAGATGAATACAGATCTCAAACAGAGGTTTAAGACTTAACTGGCTTTGTCTGTAATGGTTTATCATCACCTGTACTCATTTATAGGATAAACATGTTGACAGGCCAAGATACTTTCGGAGAAATAGTTCCCAGCCTGTCGTAGATGCTAAGTGAGTTCAAGTGATGGATACTGCACCATACACAAATACAATTTTAAGGAGCTTTATTTGAATGTTTGAGTGGGTTTTTTTTGCCCTTCTACTCCTCAATATTTTGGAAATGAAGAAAGTCCAATTTACTTTACAATTTTACTTTATTATATTCACGCACTACTTTCATTTGATAAGTAGTCGAGTCATTAAGAGTAGAACCAATTTCACTTCAGTGATGAATATCGTAATCTACTTTTTTTTCAATATAGCAACATATCTGATTCAGAAATAGGTCATCCTCATTATGAGTTTACTTTTGTTATTCTAAGTATATTGTCTATGATCTCATTTACATTTTGAATGTAGGACACTTACTTTATATAATATATTGTGTAGGAGCCTTATTGCTCATCATGTTAAATTTATGGATGCATGTAATACTTTTTGTTCATTGGATCTGGGAGGGGGAGGGGCTTGTGGACTTAATTGGGCTCAGTTCGGACTAGTAGAGAGTGGAGCCACAAAGTATTTTGACCTCTCTCTCCTCATCTCTCTTTTTGTATAGTTTTGGACTAACCTGTATCTGTTTTTTGTTTATTTATGTTTAAGTAAACATTTAAACTTTGATCATTTGGTCCCGTGGATTTTTTGGATGAAAATTACTTAAGAGAGAAGTTCTGGGAGCGTCAAGCTACGGCTTCATTCAGTGGATACCTACATTATTAGTCAAAAGACTTGCTCTGCATGGAAACGGATGAAGGAAAAACTAACTTTTCACGGATTTCACGGATGTTTTGGAAGGAAAACACGCTGTAGTTGTATCTTTTATGGTTCTGCCATAGTCTTTGGATTGAAGCTAGCACACAGGGACTGCATGGGTGTGTGTGTGTGCATGTTTGTTTTACTGGTGTTATGAGGACAAGACATCACAAGACTGACTGAAGTGGAACTCACGTACGTAGAAAGCTCATTCTTCAGCCACCATTTCTGCTAAATAAGTGTGGAACATTCACTCGTCATGGAGGATCAGGACAGTGAAAAACGAAAAGTAAAAATGACGGAAAAGGCTGTAGAAGAGCATAAGGCTAAACAGGTAAATGCATGCAGGCACAAGCTATCCCTGCTAACAAGCATGGAAAAGCAAATTGAGCAATTAATGGAAGATGATGCTAACGTGGACATCGTGAAAAATAAACTACGTGTTGACTTTAATGGTTTGCAGCAAGAATTTTGTGACCTAAATTCTAGTTTGCAACGATTTATGACGGAAGCAGAATTTTTGGAGAATCAGAAGAATTGGTTTGATCCTAAAATTAAGTCAATGAATGATTTCTTCTGGAAATGTGAAGAATGGATGAAAGAGGTCATGAAGCGTATTGAACAGGCAGAAGATAGTAAGTCTACATCTTCGAAAACGACCACGAAACGTCGAAGTAGACCTGAATCACAATCTGGAAGTGTGTCGTCATCAGCTTCGTCAGTCAGGTTAAAGGCAGAAATGGAGCGTGCAGCATTACAGGCAAAAGCTAAAGCTTTAAGGGATAAATTGGCCATAGAAAAAGAAGGAGCAGATTGGCATGCAGAAAAAAGATGCAGAGAGGCTTTGCTGCAAGCAGAAGAAAAACGTTGCGAGGCAGAGTTTGAAGCTGAACAAAAATGAATTGAATCTGCAATAAAGGCCAGAAAAGAAATGCATGCTATGGAGACTGCTCTTGCTGAGTCAGATGCAAAAATGGAAGTTTTGCAAAAATATGAATACACACGAGCAGACATTAGTGTTTTTGATACTGATGCACAGTTTGCTAAAACGGAAGTGGCGAATGCTTTTCAACCACCACCATTACTTGACTACTCTAGTCCCAAGTACGAACACTACGAAAATCCAGCAACACGACTAAGAGCCTCAGTTGCTCAGGAAGTCAATAATGGACCAGTGCTTGATAGCTTATGCAAAGCCATCTCTCAGCAAGCCAATGTAACAGAATACCTTGTGAAGAATCACAAAGCCTCATTACTTCCTGATCTCAACATTCCAACATTCAAGGGTGACCCACTTGAGTATAAATCCTTTATCAGATCTATTGAACATGGTGTTGAAGGCCGCACTGATGATCATCGTGACCGTCTGCAATTTCTGCTGCAGTACACAATTGGACAACCACAGGAGTTGGTTAAGAGCTGTATTCACATGGAACCTTCCGCTGGTTATGCTAAAGCCAAACAAATGCTAAAGGAGTTTTTTGGTGATGACTACAAGATAGCAGAAGCCTACATAAAGAAGGCCTTGGATTGGCAGACAATCAAGTCAGAAGATGGGGTTGCACTGCAGGCATTCACATTGTTTCTAACAATGAAACAAAGTTGTGAGCAACAATCTATCTCGAGTGCTCTTGTACAAACCACTGAAACCTTTAGTGTCACTGGGGCCGGTAAGGATGATTGTGTTCTGTCAATCATTCCAGTCTGTGTCAAGGCACAAAAGGGAACCAGGACAGTGAATACGTACGCATTTCTGGACCCTGGTAGCTCTGCTACTTTTGCTACTGAGTCACTGATAAGTCAGCTTAACATGCATGGACGCAATACAAGCATCTCATTACGAACAATGGGAAATTAATCTGTGGTGAACACCCGCATTGTGACTGGACTGGAAATTAGCAGCCTTGAAGGTAAGCAGTTTATTGAACTTCCAGAGGTGTATTCACAAGACAACATCCCAGTAACCAAAGATAATATTCCCCACCAAGAGGATATTATCAGCTGGCCTCACCTAAAAGAGGTGAAACTTCCCACTATAGAATCAGAGGTTGGATTGCTCATTGGAGCAAATGTTCCCAAGGCGATGGAGCCACTGGAAGTGGTCAACAGTGTGGATGATGGACCATATGCCGTGAGAACAATATTAGGCTGGACAGTGAATGGCCCTCTGAGAGGTGGAAGTGAAATGTTGGACGCAGACAAAAGGACAGAAGTTACTGCAAATCGAATCTCTGTAGCCAGGCTAGAGGAGCTCTGGCAACTGCAGTTCAAGCAGGACTTTCCTGATGCTGGACAAACTGAAGACATGGAAATGTCCAAGGATGATCACCAGTTTATCAACATGGTGTCGCAATCATTACAACTTGTGGATGGTCATTACACTATTTGCCTTCCGATGAGGAACAAATCATTGTACATGCCAAACAACCGAACAGTCGCTGAACAACGTGTGTTGAACTTACGGAAAAGATTCTCCAGAGATGTCAAGTTTTACGCAGAGTATGTTGCTTTCATCGATGACATCATCAAGAAAGGCTATGCAGTGAAGCTTGACAGTGATGGTAGCAGGCCAACTGATGGGCGTACATGGTATTTGCCTCACCATGGAGTCAGGCACCCAGTCAAGCAAAAGCTGTGTGTTGTCTTTGATTGTGGAGCAAGTTTTCAAGGAACATCGCTGAACCAACAGCTCCTGCAGGGTCTGGACCTCACAAGTTCTCTGGTGGGAGTCCTCCTGAGGTTCCGACAAGAAGCTGTGGCGGTTATGGCTGATGTGGAGGCCATTTTCCACCAGATAAGGGTCAGCGACAAAGACACAGATCTATTCAGGTTTCTATGGCGGCCTGAAGGGAACTACGACCAGGAACTTGTTGAACACAAGATGTTGGTCCACATCTTTGGTGCAACATCTTCGCCAAGTGTTGCAACTTTTGCGCTACAGCAATGTGCAAAAGATTTGAAGAGGAATTTGGACAGGAAGCTGCCAAGACGGTCAAGAAAAACTTTTACGTCGATGACTGTCTTAAGTCAACTACTGATGAAGACACAGCAATCAAGCTTTGCACTGATGTGAGAAGCATGTTGGCTAAAGGTGGATTCCGTCTAACAAAATGGTCAAGCAACAGCCGGAAGTTGCTTAACTCGATTCCTGAAGAGGAAAGAGCACAAGGATTTAAAGACCTGGACTTGGATGACTGCAGTTTGCCAATAGAGAGAGCGTTGGGAATCCATTGGTGTGCTGAATCAGATCAGTTCAAATTCAAGCTCAACCTCAAAGATCGACCACACACAAGGAGAGGCCTGCTCTCTCTTGTCAGTTCCATCTTTGACCCACTGGGTTTTCTAGCTCCTGTGACACTGCCCGCCAAAAGAATCCTACAAGATCTCTGCAGGCAGAAATACAGCTGGGACGAAGACCTGCCAGAGCATGTTGTGAAGATCTGGAAAAAGTGGATCTCAAGTTTGCAACAGCTGGAGAAATTTGGAGTTGACAGATGTATCAAGACAAAGCAGTTTGGTACACCAGTCTTTGCACAGCTACATCACTTTGCTGATGCAAGCGAAGATGCCTATGGTACAACAAGTTACCTACTGCTGCGTAATGCATCTGGAGAAGCCCAATGCACCTTGGTGATGGCTAAGGCAAGGGTCGCACCTTTGAAGTCTCCAACTATACCAAGAATGGAACTTACTGCGGCCACAGTCTCAGTCAAGATGGACAAGCTTCTGAAGAAAGAAATCAAACTTGAACTTCAAGACTCAATCTATTGGACTGACAGCATGGCTGTGCTAAAGTACTTGAACAGTGAAAGCACAAGATTCAAGACTTTCGTTTCTAACAGAATCTCAGCAATCTTGGATCACTCTCAGACCTCTCAGTGGAGATATGTTAATACCAACTTGAATCCTGCTGATCACGTGTCAAGAGGACAGACTGTGGAAGCATTCTTGAAGAATGAAAGCTGGCTTTCAGGCCCAAGTTTCTTGCTCAGCATACAAGACCAGTGGCCTAAGAATCCAGACCCTGGAATGCTTGATGTTGATGACCCAGAGGTCAAAAGAGTGGCTCAAGCACATGTCATTCAAGTGCAAGAGCCCAAAGATGTGATGGACCAATTGATGACTTATTACTCATCTTGGACAAATCTAAAGCGTGCAGTGGCCTGCTTTCTTAAGTTGAAAGATTTGCTTAAGGAACTGAAAGCAAAGAGAAAAGAAACAAACACATTACATGGTGAAAGCAGAGTGAATCAGTTCAAAAAGGCTTTCAAAGGAACACAGCTAGTCTGTGAAGATTTAAATGAAGCAGAAACTGAAGTCGTGAAGTACTGTCAGAAGAAAAGTTTCAAAGAAGATTTGACAATGCTAAAAGAACATCAAAGGGTAAAGAAAAACAGTTCACTCTACAAGTTGAACCCAGTACTCCAAGAGGGAGTCATTAGAGTTGGAGGCAGGTTGAGCCGTGCGACAATGCCTGATGATTGCAAGCAGCCAGTCATCTTGCCAAAGGATTCACACATCACAAAGCTTGTGATAAGACACATTCACGATTTAACAGCTCATGCTGGAAGGAATCACATATTGGCTCAATTGCGTCAAAGATTCTGGATACCTGGAGCGAATGGAGCCATCAGGAAGTTCTTGTCGAAGTGTGTCCCCTGTAAAAGGTTACATGGAACTACTGGCAAGCAGCTCATGGCAGATCTACCAGAATGCAGGGTCCTGCCTGACGATCCTCCATTCACAAGTGTAGGTGTTGACTACTTTGGCCCATTCCTGGTGAAAAGAGGAAGAGGGCAAATAAAGAGATATGGTGTTATCTTTACGTGTCTCGCCATACGAGCAGTACATCTGGAAGTCGCATCTTCACTTGACACAGATGCGTGCCTCAACGCGATCAGGAGATTCCTTGCAAGAAGAGGACAAGTCAAGGATAATGGAACAAACTTTCGGTCGGCTGACAGTGAGTTGAGGAAGTCAATCAAAGAATGGAACACCAGTAAGATCGCTGATAACTTGCAACAGAAGGGTGTCCAATGGCACTTCAATCCTCCTTCTAGTTCTCACCATGGAGGAAGCTGGGAGCGGCTGATACGCTCGGTAAGAAAAGCTCTTAACATCACGGTGAAGGAACAGGTTCTTGATGAAGAAGGTCTCCATACCTTGCTGTGTGAAGCAGAGGCAGTCATAAACAGCAGGCCCATCACAAAGGCATCTTCAGACCTCAATGATTTAGAGGCCTTAACACCCAACCACCTGTTGTTACTGAAGGTTAAACCAGAGTTACCTCCAGGTGTTTTCAACAAAGACGACCAGTATGCTAACCGCAGATGGAGTCAGGTCCAATATCTTGCGGATGTCTTCTGGAAACGCTGGTGCAAGGAATACCTGACACAGCTCCAAGAACGTCAGCGATGGTTCACGCCTGGAAGAAAGTTCTGTGTCGGTGATGTGGTGCTGATTGTGGATGACACTTCACCGAGAAATTCATGGCCACTTGGAAGAATCGTGACAACCCTGCCCGACAAGAAAGGCCTTGTTCGCCAGGTGAAAGTGAAGACCAAGACTAATGAGCTATGGCGTCCAATAACCAAGCTTTGTCTTCTTCAAGAAACTGAGGACACTTGATCTGTGCTGGAAACCAAGCCCTCAATTAGGATGAGGTGTTGATGATAATGGACTAGATCCTACGCCAAGTATTCGATGGGACGAAGAACAACAAGAAGTTTTCTTTAGTTTAACATAACATGTGGGCTCTTTTGATTTAAGTTAATGTTTTTGAGTAATTGTTTCAAGGGCATTGATAACAATTAGGGGCCGGTAATGTAGGAGCCTTATTGCTCATCATGTTAAATTTATGGATGCATGTAATACTTTTTGTTCATTGGATCTGGGAGGGGGAGGGGCTTGTGGACTTAATTGGGCTCAGTTCGGACTAGTAGAGAGTGGAGCCACACAGTATTTTGACCTCTCTCTCCTCATCTCTCTTTTTGTATAGTTTTGGACTAACCTGTATCTGTTTTTTGTTTATTTATGTTTAAGTAAACATTTAAACTTTGATCATTTGGTCCCGTGGATTTTTTGGATGAAAATTACTTAAGAGAGGAGTTCTGGGAGCATCAAGCTACGGCTTCATTCAGTGGATACCTACATATTGTTTGTATACTGTGTGAAAGCTGCTACATCCAATTGCTTCTTCTTACTGTTATTTCTAGGGCTGTGACTTAGCCCTACTCTTTTGGTTATTGTTCATTAATGTGTTGATACTTCTTTTATTAGGATAATCAATGGGTTTTTAAGTCTATATAATTGCACAGGATGGTAAAAAACGTCGATCAATATGGCATCCTGAATGTTTATTTTCTCTAAAGAACAAGATTTATTTGCATTTACTTATTTGTATTGAATTAAATTTGGAGACAGCTTGGAAGGTCTGCCTCTAACGGAGATTGCAGTATTCCTAAACATGGCTCCGCTTGAGCACAATCTGTTTTGTTTTCTTTTAAAGCCATTAAAGAATGGAATAGTCTTCCAACTAGTCTTAAACTTTGCACAAACTTCTGCACTTTCACCCGGGAAGTCAAAAAATTGATTTTAAGTCACCAGTCTCGTCAGCATTAATGTGTCATCTCGACAACCTTTTAGATCTCTCAGGGAAACTTGTACATAATGTTTTAATATCTGTAAATTGTTCTTGGTCTTTCTTCTCTCTTATAAAATGTGTGTGTGTGTGTTGGGCGTGTGTGTGTGTGTGTGACTGGTTGATTTATATTTTGCTGTTGTCGTCAGCTGCCCAGGGACAACAGATGGAAATTAGTTATCTTCTGAGACTAATGTTTTTTGTACACTGTCCCTGATTCAAATAAACGATTAAAACAAAAACAAAAAAGAAATCTTAACTCATTGATTTTCCAAAAAGGTAGGATACTCAAATTTCAAATTTACCAGTTTTTGAAAGTTTGGCAAATACTGTGGGAGCAGATAGCCAAGCAGATAAGGTGTAATTTATCGTTGCAACTATGACGAAGGCTAAATTATAAATTGGCAAAACCTAGCTGAAGCCTAGAGCAGGGATGGGCAACTTTGGTAACAGCAAGGGTCACATTAATTTAATTCTCACTGCCAGTGGGCCAAATTAAACGATTACAGTCGATTATGTCTCAAATTTAACTCAACATATACCAGTAATCAAATATTATTATGGACATATTTCTGGTTTTCATGATTTCATGGCAGATTTCATCATGTTTTCTTCATGTTTCCAATTAATTGATGTGTAAAGAATTAACCTGAGGGCCACGTTCAAGGTTGATGGTTGGCCGCCAGTTGCCCACCCCTGGCCTAGAGCAAAAAAAACAAAAAGAAAAACGGAATAGAGGACTTTAATTTTGAAGGTCCCGACCGGATGTTGCGCGTCTCATTCTTCTGCCTTGATTCCGTTTCCCTAAACGCAGCTGGTCGTTCGCCTCTGGCAGAAAGCGACAGCCGTGTCTCATATGAACGCTATCTGACAGAGGGTGAAGTTTACTCTGCTGCTCGTAACACCTCGACAAACTCTTTCTCCTCTCACTTCTCCAAACTCACGACACCTCGACGGGACCACACGCTGTCATACTCACAACTTTTCCCCCCTGCAACTCTGTAAGCGGTAAGAATAATGTCATGTTGTTGTTGTTTTTTTTTTGTTTTTTTTGTGTGTGTGTGAGCACTTCGTATTTGTGTTTGCTGACGTGCAACTCTGCATGCGGGACATTAAATTGAAATGATTTATGATGAAATGAATGAGGCCAAAATCAACAAGTAGCAGGCCCTGAAACTGCGCATTTACTGCGATTGGTTGACAGGTGACAGAATAACAATGTGGGACTTTCAATCGTGGTTTTATAGCAAGCTGTGGGCCATTCAATCACTTCCAGATGTTCACTGGATTTGAACATTTTCTTTAAGTTTCTTGCAGATTTTAAACTGCAACGGCAATTAGAAAGAATAATTCATCAATCAACACATTAATTAAAGCAATCTGGTCATAGGCTACATCTTAAAAAAAAAAAAAAAAAATGATGCACACGTGAATCAGTGTAACGCCGGATCTGTGTCTATTTCTGTGACCTAAATGTGGTTTAAAAAAAAAAAAAAAAAAAATCTGCTGTTGCAATTCAAACAAGCCTGATGTGAATACCATCCACTTCAAAAGACACTTATCACTGTGTAAACAAGCAGCTGCTATCTACCAGCTGCTCTGATGCAGGGGTGCTCAGAGGAGAAAATACATCTTTTTTTTTTTCCTCCCCTGTGTATATGTTGGAGCACAAACTTTGACTGTTCACATGTTTTATTTGCAAAATGACTCCAGTCAAACAAGTCATGATTAGTGGTTAATATTAATCACATCTGCATCACAAAACAGAACACAGATAAGTGTTTGTGTAATAGTGGACTTTTTTTCAGTTCAGACATTTTACAGTATGTGTATACAAATAAAAACTGTTTTTTATTGTCATTATTCTGAAAGATATATGAAGCTTTAATATTCTTTTGAATGTGTTTATATTTACCTCTCTGATTATTGTGAGGATATTCAAACTTGTGTCCTTGTTGAGCCGTATCGCAACTTAATGTCCCAAAAAAAGGCAGAAACTCGAACATTTTCTATCAGTTCATGATGAAGCGTCTGAGCAGAATATTTTTTTAGAAGTGAAATACTTACTTTAATTTAAAATCTTGAATCTCTAGTGCTTCATACAGACCTTCAGGGAGGAAACAAAAACTCAACAATCAGAGAAAAAGTTTGCTACAAATGGACTGCGTCTCATTTTCTTCTTTTGTCATACATGCTCATAGAGGTGAGATTTTACAAAGGCACAAATTAGTTAAAAAGTTTTTGGATCACACGTTCTATGAAAAATTCTTGACAATGTCTTTCCTTTCATTTTAAAGTTTTAAAATCAGTTAGAATTATTGCTTCCACTTCTCACAAAACTTCATAACCGGAGAGGAATACTTCTGCAACCATAACAGTGGCAGAAGCTCTTTAAAGCTCTTTAGAGCATCTTTGACCACGGCTATAATTACCAGAATCCAGGCTGTCAATATTCTGGGAAGCTGTTTTACTTTGGGTCTAAACCTGGATTTACTGTCTCTTTCTGTGTTAGGGATTTAAGACTGGCTTTGCTAATGTGATATCCTTTAAAGGAGAGATATGAATTAAATCATAACATGACCAGATTACTACATCATCAGACATTAATGAAATGCTAAGTGGAAATACTGGCTTCTCTGACAACAACACAGCAGCCAGTAATCCTCCTGTGTTTTGATTCTGGTCCTGAATAGTCCGTCTTTGTTTTGACCAGAGAAGGGAGGCGGTTGTAAGGCAGCCCCACATCACACGGCCGTTTTGGACCCCCCTCTGTTCCCCCTCGATAGGACAGCAGTGATCACGGTGAACCAACAGGTGGTGCAGGGATGGAAGCGGGCAAGCGAACTGATTCAGATTTAACTGATCCTACCCGACATAAAAAAGCCTCGGCATGTTTCTAATAAGCTCCACGACGAGAAACGAGGTGAAGATGTTGGAGATGCTTTTGAAAAAT
This sequence comes from Labrus bergylta, assembly GCF_963930695.1. Classification (NCBI taxonomy): domain Eukaryota; kingdom Metazoa; phylum Chordata; class Actinopteri; order Labriformes; family Labridae; genus Labrus; species Labrus bergylta. The sequence continues at coordinate 7,020,410 of NC_089209.1, read as the reverse complement.
GGAGAGAGCTTAGAGCGCAGAAATGCTTCTCGACCGATGTAGAGCTGGCTAAACACTGAAGCTTCAGTGTCCACAGCTTTCTTCAATGTTTTGAATTTTGACTTCCAATCTTATATGAAAGTCACCCTGAGCTGTCCTTGTCGCTGTATCTTTTCTGTAATCGACAGTCTTGTACCAGGTTTAGTCCTATATGTACAAATCTTTACTTCTTAAGCAAATCTTTAATTAAAGCATAAATTTGTGAAAAATATTCTCAGCATAAAAGACTATTCAGAAATATCTGTAGCGATTCAAGCTTTTGTTGCAGGCAATTTAAAACTTAAACCTGAGGCAGAGCAAGAAAAACACATACCTTACCAGTCTGACATTTTTAAGATAACTATCATTGCATGTCTTTGAGGTCACTTGTCATTCAGCATCAGTCACAGATCACAACCTCTGACTCGAGGACGGTTGAACACTTTTCTTTCCGTTAAGGTAGACAACAGGCAAAAACCTTATTTTCCATCACAACAAGTCCTACTCCGAGTTGGACACATTAAACTGCTAATACACATGTGCTGACGGCCGTTTGACAAAGTGAGCAGGGAACATCGGAGAAAAAAAAAAGAGAAAAAGTTCAATAGCTCACTCTTACGCTGTGTAGTGTCCTCAAATGCCCTCCTGTTTGTTAAAGTACAACTACAGCCCCTGATATAAAATCCTTTTAAACCTCTGATTTAAATGGGTAACATACTACAGGTGAATGAACTACGGACATGATCAAGTTACATTTGTCTTTTTAAAAAGTTGTTGCAGTGAATGTCAAGCACAGATATAGCTCACATCAGTTTCCCTGGGTCAAAAGGTTTGCTTAGATTTTTGGCATTTTCTGGCACTGACCCCACCGCTCACATCCCTCCTCATACTCCCGTTCTGTAGAAAGTAAGGCACTGCGTCTTTTCTGCAGATCTGTTTCACATCCGTTTCCGTTGGTTTTAGGGAGGCGGTGAGATTTTTTTGGATGGGAAAAACAGCATGGCCTTGAGCTTGCTTTTTGTGTTGAAGGCATGCACTGCTGGAAGACTTCTTGTCATGTCACAGTTGGCTTTTTTTTTTTGTTTGGCTTTGACCTTTTGTGTATGATTTTTTTTTTTAAATTGGGGGGAGATAGTGGTACATGCTTTGTGCACACTATTATTTATGTGAATTTTAGGTTTGATTCATTCTTGTGCATGTGTTTTTTTCATCAAGCCGCAACCTCTGGTGTTAAAAAATGAAGCCAATGAGGAAGTGCAGAATCCTACCCATAATGATATTTTCATATAGAAACATCCAATTTCTGTAAGAGCCACTTGTAAACTTAGCTAAAGCTAACTCCCGTTTACTGCAGTTTTAAAAACACACATTTCGACGCTCAATTCTTGATATCTGAGTTTGTTAAACAAAATCATTATCAAGTGTCATTAAAGTTAGTAACAGACGTAACACCTGATTAACTGCCATTAGTGCTAGCTAACAAGCCTAGCTTAGTGAAGTAGTCTGTTTTCATGAACTGCTCCTCCTTGCTCCCTCTACGCTCTGAGTTCGTCAGCTACACTCTGTTGAGCCCACACTGTTAGACCTCACGTGGGCCAAGTCTGCTCTGATTGGTCTGCCGATCCGCTCTGTCGTTATTGGTCAGTTGCTCAGCACGGTTCTCGGAAATGTCCCGCCTCTTTTACCATATTTGGAATGCAGCCACTGACTACGTCCGAGGGGAGCTTAAACATTAGCACCTTAGCACTACTGTGCTACCGCAGGCTACGGCATATCGTGGGCGTGCTACAGAACTTAACGGGCGTGCAACATGAGCTGCAGGGCCACAACGAGCCAATGGGCTTAGATCAGTGATCTCACACTGACAATGACGTCGGACTGACAAATTTCTATCGAGGGGGGCTAGAACCGAGCGTTACATGCGGCTAATGCTACAGCTAACAGGAGGACGTAGGAGAAGCCGCGTTTCCGCACAGAGATGTGGCTAAACATGCACAGGACACTTGGAAAACACACTAAAGAGCATATAAAACCAGAAAAAGCAGAATATGGGACCTGTAAGATGATCCAAACCCCGGAGTGCAGGATCTTAAGGTTTTTAAGGAAGGCTAAAAGAGCTTAAAAAATGAAAATGTTCAACTTGCAAATCTATTTCCCCAAAAACAAATCCTTTTGCTCCCCTTTGAAGTTTGTGCTTTCCCCCTGTGATAAAGAGGAGGCAAATATCTCTGTGAAAAATAAAGATATCATCGAAGAATGAGAAGCAAACGGGGACGTAGTGGACTTAATCAGAGCTGAATAGAATACTGTTTTACCCAAAGCATCTGTGATATCAGATATCGATCCCTGAATCACGGTGGTTAGGTTGGTGGTGTGTGTGTGTGTGTGTTGTTGGGGGGAGAGGTGGAGTAGTTGGGGTCAAGTAAGTTTATATTTTTGGCACACAGGTTGGGGCTCAATCCAGTGTTTTGCACAACTATTTGGAAGAGCACAGTCATGTAGTGCTTTGGATACAGTGGCCTTGCTCTGTTCACTGTGGAACTTGTGCGTTTGTTTTGACAGCCCTGTAATAGTCACAGACCGCACGGACCAAAGAGCTGCTTATCCAGGTTGTTGAATAACAGTTACAAGTTGTTGTAGTGCTTTTCCCCAAGGCGTTTAACCCACAGCCCAACCACCCACAGCTTTGCCTTGAAACCCCCATTTTAGAGGATCTACAGTACGCCTTTCTGTATCGTTTTTGAAGGTTTTTTTGTGAGTTTGAGCTGGTAGTCGTAGCGGCAAGGATGAGCATCGTTGTGGAGAAGCTGGGAGGATTTCTCTCCCAATGAGCTGCCGGCTGCTGGATCGTGTGACAGTGAGGAGGTTTGATACAAGGTCAAGGTCTCAAAGTTAATCAAATCTCTTCCACATCTGCTTTTACCCTCTTATGGTCACTGGAGTAGAACGATTTTACTACAACAACCTTTCTCATGTCTATTCAAATGACTCATTTGTTTAAGGAGTCAGCTCATTGGGTACAGACACAAGGTCATTGGAAACTTAACCAAACCTTGCAGCACCCTTCACAGCAGGCGTTCTTATGCTTTCAGTAAAACTGTATAACCTGCAGATTGAATGACATATCATCACATAGGAGTCATAGCAACATGATGTTACTAAAGTTTGTGTGACCTGATGTAATACTTTCTATCATTGATAATCCTCCATGACTCAAACAGAAACAGATGAGCTGGCAAGCCGTTTAATTAAACTTCAAACTGACATAAGTTCAACCTCTTTAATTTCCTGACATCAGAGTGCGGATGTCGGGTACAAATTGCCGTTCCTCCCACTGCCAGGACACACTCGGTGTAATCGGCCAGAAATGGATCATTTGTCAAACAAAATTATGAAGCAGAGGTTAAAGCTGTTTGTGAAGTCTTCTGTGTTTTTATTAATAACTGGGAATCATTGTTCGGCAGAATCCCATCACATCTGTGGAAGTTAAGTGAGATTGTACAGCCGGGAGAGGTTGAGTGTCTGTGGTTGTTGTTGTTGTTGTTGTTGTCTTTGTTCTGCTGCCAGCGGGCCATTGATGATCTACTGTCACCAGAGGATATTTACTTTGGCAAAAAAAAAAAAAAAGCGCTACACTATAGACACGATATGAAGCTTCTCATTCATAGTTTTAAGGAAAAGAGGCAGAAAAAAAATCACTTGTATGGACAACCAAAATTGTATGGATGACAAATAGAAATCAATGATTTTCAGATGTCGGTCTGTCCGCCTCTTCTGATTCTGACTCTGAGGACTCATAAATACTGTCCGGAGCAGCCCCGCTCTTTGCCAAGCTCTCTTGATCTGTACCAAGTCAGGGAGATGTCAAACATGATCTGATCAGCCATGCCTGCACGCCTCGTCTTGACAAACGGTCCAGACAGTTAAATAAGCTGCTTTTCTAAAAGTAATGGATGTTTCTTTTATACTCGGGGTTGAAACTCTCCGCTTTATATCAAAAGTGCATTTTCACTTTTTCAAGCCAACTTTCCAAAATGATTTGCGTACATTCCCACAGTGTCGAGTATTATTTAACATCGCAGGAGATCCCATGAGTCTGCTACATTAATGCGTAAAGCAGGTCTTCTCAGAGCGTCTGTCCTGCGTCACCCGAGGAACCAGCCGGTTACTTGAGCGACTTCAAAGTGGACCAGGATTCCAGTGCGACAGAGATATGATGAATGATGTTTCATTTTCCTACCAGGGCTTCATGAATATATCGCCACCAATTATAATTTCATCTCTCGATCAGGGAAGCTAACCAACCTTATTATAGTGGCTACAGTGGTGAGAATAAAGGTGCACACCGCTAATAAATCTCAAAGCTGAAGAGTAAGCAGAAATGAAAGTGTGCTGGAATGTTGTTGAAGATGAAAGTAATGTTGGGCACGCTTCATTTACTCCATTTCTGGGTTTTTTTTCACAGCTGTAAAGGTGATTTCTTTAATAACATTTTAAAATAATAAAAAAAAAAAAAAACAGACTTTCCACAGTATCCGAAAGAATTAATGGTCACCGCTACTTGTTGCAGCTCTGTGAGTTTAATCACCGACAGTTTTCATCACTTTTCATTTTACGCTCCCAGCACAAGGCTCCAGCTAGTCCCACGCTTTATTGAGTTTTGTTGGCGAGCCGGCCCAGAGTTTCTTTCAGCCAGTCGGCAAGATTAATGTCCCCCTTTTACTTTCAGGATAAATAATGACTTCCAGAAGTGAGCTTTATGCCAGAAAGGTGGAGACGATGTGTACCAACCCCCCTGACTGAAGACAGACTCTTACCACCCAGAGAATGATTATCTCTGCTGATTTCTCTGTATCAGATGTCTGAAGAATAACCTCACACGTCCTCAGGGTGTAAAGCTCTGTGTTGTGTTTATTGATCCAGCAGCTGTCTCTGTCTACAGGAAATGATAAATCCTGTGTTCCCATCTACCTGCCACTTTTTTCAGACATTGTCCTCCTCTAAAGGAAGAAAGATTCCACTTCAACGTGATAACATTTGATCCTACTGTAAGCCTGTTGTTTCATGTTTAGCAGCTTGACTCTTGTGTATCTGAATTAGGCCTATCATCATCATAAGTCCAGTTCATAAATAAATGTAAGGAAGATATCATCCTGTAAAGCGATTATATTATAACGCAAGATTCAGCAATTCTACAAATACTGTCCCAGAAAAAGATTACTTTGAGTTTTTACATTTAGTATTTTTTTGTTAGTCATGTAAAAGTTCATGTTGTTTGTAATGAAACTTCAAAAACTAGCATGAAATTAAAATAAAGTTGAGATGAAGACAAACTGTGTGACCGTGGTTGGATCTGTGTTTGAGCGAGGTAACTATTGATTAAGTCTGAAACGTATCTGCTGTACCAGCTATCACCACAGGTGTCGCCACTGAGAACAACTGAACTAACGCTCTTTTACTCATTTATTCCACAGGTTTTGATTGTTCTGCAAAGACTTCTTCAACCAATTCAATTCAAATCTTTACGTATTCTGGAAAGGACATTGACACAATTTCAATGCCGTCAAGATTACAAGCACATTAAAACAAGCGAAAACAGTGTACTGGGGTGGGGGTTATAGTAATTACTTTGCATAGCTGAGATGCATTTTTAACCAAAGAATTGTCTGAGCACAATACTTTATTGTCCCCTTGGGGTGATTAGTCTTGGACTCAAAGTGCTGCCAAACATTCAGCTGCTTCCACCAGACTCAATAAAAAAAACACCCACATGTAAACAGAAAGGCCAATACCAATGCAAAACAACACAATATACAGTACAGTATATTGCACATTGCCCGCATGGCACAGGATTGCACAACCCGCACAACCTTAGAAAATATAAGTCATAATTGTGATTAACATGGGAACAAAAGAGTTTTATAAAGCGGTTCATTTTACATCAGGGGACTCAGAGTGGAAGATCAGATACAGGTCAGACAACACTCTGTGCCTGTCTGAGAACAGACTGTTCATATATTGACTGTAGGGAGATGTTTTCAGTCCTCCCCATCACCTTCAGACGAGCCCGCTTAGATTTGAACCTTGATAGTTGAGTAGCCATGGAGCATGTGATAGACCTGCAAAGGTTATGGTTCGATAGAGTAGGTGACATTTGTTGCATATTCTTTTTTTCTCTCTTCTCTTTTCTGTCTACATCTTCCCCTCAAACCTGTCGAATGAAGTTGATAAAAGCCATAAAATTATATCTTAGAAGAAGAGCAAGAGTCTGAAATCAAACATGTTTTTCTATTTGTTTTCCAGGTGAACAGGCTCTACTACACGTATGACTCCATGTGCTACACATTTATGATGTGACGCCCATGGCTGTATCGATACGCAGCACTGATCTTCTTCCCTTCTGCGCGCTGGACGGACTGCAGACTGCAGACCTGTGCATTCACGCCGCTTTGGATTCTATCAAAACTCTTTGTGCTTGATGGGATGGTAATGTAATCCATCTCCACACTGGCATTTCACAATCGGCAGAGAGACATTAAATCCAGCTTCGGGGTTTGACTGAATTATCCAATTGCCTGGGAATTGACCATGTGAGCTCATTAGTAACATTAAACTCCACTGGCCTGTGTGTAGGTAGGCCTGCTGGTCTGTACTTCTATCTCACAGTCTTTACTCCTAAATCATGACAATCCCTCAGTAAAGTTGACACCAGGGAAAATGACTCGATTCTAGGTGATAGTCTTTGTCGACGATGTGGTAATCGCGTAGCAGCGATGGCTGTTGCCACCCCCCCAGAGATGGATCAACCTCTCCTCCAGCTCCAGAAAGTGGACTCCAGTCGACTCGGGAGTTGTGTCCTCTCTCCGATCCTCACCTCCCCCTCAGAAAAAAGCCAGCCCATCTGCATCCCCTCCCCGTACAACGACCTCAGCCACGACTTTGGCGCAATACCGTTCTACAGTCCAACCATCTTCAGCTATGGTGCTCCGGGAATATCAGACTGTCCGTCCGTCCGGCAGTCGCTGAGCCCTTCATTATTCTGGTCCAGCCACGGCCATGTCAGGCCCCCCGTACCTCTCCACCACTCCCAGGCACGTTCTCAGCCTGTTCAGCCGATACAGTCTCCGTCCAAATGGGTGGAGCTGTCGCAGCTGGACGCCGTCTTATCAACCAGGTAGGATGATGCATCACTATCACTTTCACGTCTACTAACCTGGAGTCGCTGCACTTTTTTTGATTTGTCAAAATAGAACCTGTAGCTGCTTAATCAAACCTGATACGCGTGCTAAAACAGTATTTCTGGTTCCTTTCTTTGGATGAAATGACGAGTGTGGTTTTTCTCTTAGTCAGAGTGTGAGGAGGCGTTCTCAGGAGAGCGAGGAGGAGGTGGTGTCGTCCGGTGGGAAGGGGGACCTCCACTACTGTGCTGTGTGTCACGACTACGCCTCAGGGTACCACTACGGCGTCTGGTCGTGTGAGGGGTGTAAGGCCTTCTTCAAGAGGAGCATCCAAAGTGAGACCCAAAAACGTACCGTATCCCTTCATGTATGACCAACACAATCACAAGGTTCTTAGTTTGGTGTGGCTCTTAATGCTCTTTGTTTTTGGAGGGGGGGGAAATGTCAGTGAGGGTCATTTCAGAACCTTAGAGAGATGTTGCTTTTTATCCCAATGAGTCATTTAGTGTTTTAGAGTTTTTCCTTATGCAAGAAATAGCCTCCTTAATCCAGGATGAAGCCTTGAGTCTCAAGATGGCGTTGTCAGTCTGTAACTTTAATTTTGGGTCTGCCAATAAAGGGCAGTCTTTGGCTTAGGGTTAGGGTTAAGTTGGTTGTCTCTCAATCGGAAGGTCGGGGGTTTGATCCCCAGCTCCTGCAGCCAAATGTCCAATGTGTCCTTGGTCAAGACACCTCCCCCCACCCCCTTGCTCCCTATCCCTCTTCCTGCATTTTATCCCATCTCTCCCCCTATCCCTTTCCAAGCCTGGCGCAGTCTAGGCCTGTGAAGGCTGTTTCATCATGAGCCGGGGATCCGACCGAAGATTTCTGCCTATTTAATAAGACAGTTTTTTCTTACCACTGTAACTTTTGTTGCTTTGCTAAAGTGCTCATGATGGATAGGCCGGATCTTTGTAATATAGCAATAAGTAAGGTCTTTGACCTGCTTTTTGTGTCTTGAGATAACACTTATGAGTTGACGCTATACAAATAAAAATTGATTGATTGATTGATTGATTGACACTTAACCGCAAATTGCTCCCGCTGCTTCGTCGACAGCATGTGAATGTGTATGAAAGTGTATTGAATCAGATAAAGCCAGAACACTTTCTCTGTAATGAACTCTGTCCACGTTGTGTACCCAAAGAAGTGTACGGTGCTTGAGCACGTATTGGAGCACTCACTAGTCAAACCAACTGGACTCTAGAGGTGAAGTGTGCTTAGGCATGGTACGGATTTCCTAGTGTGAATGCGCCCTTAAAGGAGAAAAAAAAACAGCCTGAGCTAAGCTGATGGATGGTGAACATGATGGGTATTAAACCTGTTACATGTCGGTGAATTAATCACTGTGACATCACAGAGCTGCTTGATAGGCTCTGATATGTTTCATCAGACCTCTGTGGGGAGTTGATCCCTTTTTAACACACCATATCGCAACTTGTTATCTATATTTATGAGCTCGTAAATAGCTCACAAATCAATAACAACATTTACGAGCTTTGGTGTTTTGCCTGCCATGTTACTGTAGCTGAATCTCACTGTTTGAACTGCAGTTTCCACACTCGCTGACTCAGCCTTCCGTTTTACGACCATGTCCACGGTTCATAAATGGGCTTGAAATTATCCCAAAAAAAAACAAAACAGTACAAGCCTTTCATCAAGGCTCATTTTGCAGTGAAGCAGTTTTATGAGGCTCTCAACGCGGCACTTAAGCCTTTTCTTTATTTCAATACTTCTGATTATCCTTCCCCGTAGTTGTGACTTAACCTTCTCGCTCTTCTCTTCATTTCAGGACACAACGACTACATCTGCCCCGCAACCAATCAATGCACTATAGACAAAAACCGCCGCAAGAGCTGCCAGGCGTGTCGCCTTCGCAAGTGTCATGAAGTCGGCATGACCAAGTGTGGTTAGTGTCTTTCTATTCTCTCATTTGTGTTAGTTTTGTTTCCCTAAGAGCTGCTAGTTTATATTTTTATTTCTTAGCGAACATGAAGCTGTAACAGGATGACAGATCTTTTTCTCTTTCTAACCAACATGCTCTTATTATTTTTTTCTGAGGTCGTCTGTAATATTACATTTAAGGAGATCATAAGTTATCTGTGAATGTGTTAGTTCAACAATGTTTCCCTAACTGTTCACATCCAGAGTGTGTGATCCTGCTGAGGGAATCCAGCCAGGATCGGTTGTTGTCTTTCAGCTGTTTGAGATTTCTAGTGTCCCCTCTGTATTCATTTATTAAAAGTATTGAAACTAAAGGAACTCTAGTTGTCATAACTAAATGTAGATGTCCTGCCAGCAACTGTTGTGTTTGATTCACTGTTACAGCCTTCACAGTGTCAGTTTTAGCCTCTGAAAGCCAATATTTTTTTTGTTTTTGAGAAAAAACAAAACTTTACACTGACTGCCAACACCCTCCCCAAAAAAACGCCTGAGAGAGTTAGCAGCTATATTCTCTACAAATCACATTTAGAACGATTTTTCCCTAAAGGTCCGAACTGAATCCAAACTTAAAAGGAGATTAAAGATTCTAATAAAAATGCTTCATGTCATTAAAAGGCTGGAGTTTGAAAGGCATGATGGTTTTCAATATTTCAATCTGGAGGGACTTAAGTAAGTGAGTTTACAATTATACCGCTAATAGCCTAGCGGTTATGACGCGTGCACTATGTACAGAGGCTTTAGTCCTCAACGCAGAGGCCGTGGGTTTGAGTCCGGCCTCGGCCCTTTGCTGCATGTCATCCCCTGCTCTCTACTCCCAACATTTAGTGTCTCTCCCCAGCTGTCCCATCTCAAAAAGGCAAAATGACCCAAAAAATATCTTTAAAAAAAACATCTTAAAAAAATAACAAGTTGTCCTCAGAAGAATATCAGAAGTAGAATTTAAAACCTACAGTGTAAAAGTCTGCAGCTTACTTTATTCTTCATTTTCCGTTACAGGTATTCGTAAGGAGCGTGTGAACTTCAGGACGCCTCAGACGAGGCGCGTGACCCGCCCGCCGCCACAGAGCAGAGCCAATGGACCGGCTCTGTCGACCGGATCAGCGGCAGCTTTGTGGAGCGCGCCCAACCCTTCTGCACTGACCCCAGAGCAGCTGATAGAGCGGATAATGGAGGCGGAGCCGCCGGAGATCTACCTCATGAAGGACGTGAAGAGGCCGCTGAACGAGGCAAACATCATGATGTCGCTCACCAACCTGGCTGACAAAGAGCTGGTTCACATGATCAGCTGGGCCAAGAAAATTCCAGGTGTGTGTCGAACACTTAAAAAAAAAATAAGTTATTTCAGTCTTTTGGAAGTAATAAAATGCTTTAAACCAAAAGCGAGAGCCACATGTTGTTTAGCCCTTTGTCACAATTTTTATTTGTGCTAATTGTCTTTTTGTTGTTCTACATTTAACTCTGTATAACTAGTTCATTTTCACAACACAAACTTCTAACACTCAACCAGTCATTTGATCTTGTCTCAAACTTTTTAGTCTTGAACCGAATCAATAAAAAGTTTGGTTTGTTTTGAAGGCAAGAGCTGAGGGTGAGTTAGCTTAGTCTGAGAGCACCATGGCAACAGCAGGCAGACATGTTTGATGCGTCTACCCTTTACTTTCACTAAATATATGAACGAGAGAAACGTCAGCAGGAATTAGCTGAGGACCTCCAGCTGGCTAGCAGGGAATACTTGTTGTGATTTAGCGTGCTAGCTAGCTTGTCTTTGTTATTGTTGCTGAGTGTGAGTTCATGTGAGACAGAGAGAGAGTTTTCTAAAGGTGTAGTCAAACTTAAACTTAGATCTGACTTTGACTGCCATCTGTGGGTTGATTACTTGATTAACAATTGTCAACGCTCGGTCCTTATTTAACACATACAGTGTGAGCTCATAAACTATACGCGTTGGTTATGAGTTGTAAACGATTTACTCGATCAGTGTGAGATGACAGTCCACCTCGACTGTATACAATCACACAGCGTATGCTCTATTTCTGTAATTAACACACAAACATGAGAGTGGAACCAATGTTTTAATTTAACTCTTGGCAAAAAATCAGCACCGGCTTTTCATCTTAAAACTTGTGCTTGAGAACCTCAGGACTGATAATTGTGTAAATATCACAGGCTGTGACGATTTGTCATTTTTAAAAGGTAAGTTAGACAATTTGCAATTTTAGCCACTCGCTTTTGAAGACAATACAGCAATCTTCAAGTATCTGTTGTTCTTCCACTGCTTATTCGTTTTAGTGTTAGACACCGAGGAGCTTTAAAAAAAAATTCATCACTCCTGATTGAGAAAGTGGGTAACTCAGTGGAGAATTGAAGGTACAGCTTTTGAAGGATTGAAAACACAAAGAGAAATCTTTGGCTATTAAAATAACACATTTCTTCTTTTTTTAATTAAATAATAAAAACTGCATCAAGACACAATGGCTGTAATGACATGACACACAGTATCATACTGTGTGTCATGTCATTACAGCACATACTGTCAGTATCTGGATTATTTTTAAACCTCTTGTCTTCTTGCACAGCCTTGCAGAAAAGCGCAGAGTTAATGACTCATCCTGGCCAAACAAAGTGATTGTCTGTGCTTTATTTAGCATGTGAGCGCAGTCCTGCAAAACTCAGTGGCAGAATGTCTAGAAGTTGAAGTGGACAATGAGCTGTGACAAAACTTTTTATCACTTTGTCTCTGTTAATTATACATGCACCACTTCTTTGCTAAAAAATAAATAAATAAATAAATCTACATTTTTGAAATGAGTTTGAGCTTTAGACCGCAACACAGATTGTGACACAGAAACCTTTTACCTCAACCTAAAGGGACATGTTTGTGTGTCCTCGGTCAGGTGGAGTCCCTCGTAGCCCGGCTGCAATCAGATAACGGCACAGAGTGTACCTCCCTGTTACAGAGTGTACCTCCCTGTTACAGAGTGTGCACCTTCAAACAAATCGCTTCTCTGACCTCATCTGGAGCCTCGTAAAAGACATCGAGGCGAAAAAAACTAATTAAAACTGGAATCATAATTATCATACATAGCATTTTATTTCTTATATCTTGAAATTGGTGTTTTAGTCTACACATTTTTTACAAGAAATCTTGATTTCAACTGCTCAAAATACTAAACAAAATTAGAAAATCATTATTTTAATCAAAATCATCAGCTTTTTATAATTCAACAATTAATTTAAGCACCAGTTTGAACAATTAGACATTTCGACTTTTATACTCTGTGTCACATTCTGTGCTCTGATTAAGCTTCCTCTCTTAGCTTCCTGCTTTTAATCACCACTTTAGTGAAATAACTGAATGCACACTGATCCACACAGTGGGAGTCAGCCGATAATGATTTCATGGTTATGTTTCTCCAAATTATTTCTGCCTTTTGTAAAGCTGTTGGTCTGCTTGTGCTGTGTTCACTCTGCAGCCTAATGGCCTTTTTAGTGGGAGTTTCATTAAAGACTGAACCAAACGTATCACAGATACATCTCCAGCATTCCCCACACCTCCAACAGATGCACTCGTTGACTTGATCCTCTCTTTTCTTCAGGGTTTGTGGAAATCAGTCTCCAGGACCAGGTGCACCTGTTGGAGTGCTGCTGGTTGGAGGTGCTGATGGTGGGACTGATGTGGAGGTCCGTGGACCACCCAGGGAAACTTATCTTCTCCCCCGACCTCAGCCTGAGCAGGTACTGCTGACAAAATGTCACATCAGGAACAATCTAACAAACCTCATTAAAGAGACAGGTGGGAAATGGGATAGGGGGAGATGCAGGATGAAGAATGGGGGAGGGGTCCATAGCAGCAGGCCGTCCCTGCCAACGATCCAGAAGAACCTACGAGACGAGAGACAAGAGAGCTCCTAGGAAAATACATAGACGTTTAAAAAATTTTTTTTACATGAGCTGTTAAGGGTTTTTTTTTTTCTGATGTTTTACTATTTTAGCCACAGGTTGCATCAAATCAACCAGGATAGTAATCTTTTTGGATACAACTTTAACTGATCTTATGTTTGGTAATGTTAATGTAAAACAAAGAATATAGGCTGGTTTTTCTTTGGACAATTGACCAATCTTTCTTTGATCTTTTTTTAAAAAATTTTTTTATAAATGAATTGCTCTGGCAGAATTTTGTATTTCTCCAACTCACTTTAAGCAGTGTGTTTTTCATCCAACAGAGACAGACAGGTTCATGGTATCTGCTCCTTCCATCTGTCAGCTCATGATCCGGACAATAAAAAAGCCCGCTCTGCAGCTCACCATGTGTCCACATTTGGTTACAAAGATAGACCTGCTGGTATTTAGCAGTCATCAGAAGCTGGAACAAAGTGTTCCCAGCTCACAGAATGTGCATCTGCTTTGTGCAATTCAACATTTCCTTTGTGGTGTCCCTTATGATGTTATCATGTGTTGAAGTCTGGGCAGAGCGTGCTGCAGAGCATGCTGCAGAGTCGTGGGAAGATGACAAAAAAAAAACTGTCAGAGAAGGTGTTCACTTCATTTTCCTACAGCAAAGGTGACACACTGTACACATACTGCTTCACAAGGGAATTTCTGACATTCTTAAAGGCAGAATGAGTTGGATTTGTAAGTAGTGGTTTGTAAATATGTACCGTAAAGGGCCCTCCTTTTCACCTCCAAGACGTTAAAAACTCTCTCTTGGAGGCTGTTAGGTGGGGGTTGTTTCTGTTTGTATAAATCCAATGAAGAAATCGTGAAACAGACTGGAGATTATAACACCGTTTAATCGGCCGAGGTCAGACAACTTCATCAAACAAGCATGCGTCCAAATCACTTGACTGACAAAGTGCTGACAAAGTAAAAGTGTTCACAGTGCTGCTTATATTCTGTCAAAAAGGTGCAACCCACAAATTCCTTTCCATTTGGGTACATCACCATAAAACAATAAAGATGACATGACACTGATTTGTATACGTAACAGATGTTGACTCTCTGTCTAGCAAACAGTTGCTGACAGCATATAGTTGGCTCCTCTCCAAACATAGATCTGCTACTACTTAGGTGCTTCACCCATATAAGGTAACAGCTTCAGACACCTAAAGGTAGGAGTGTTAACACGTGGTAGACAGACTTGAATAATACATTTCACAAAGTTACCAAGATTAATGAATTTCATGAAAATTCGTCCTAACAGAGGCATTCTGCAAACAGCTCTGATTTCATGTCTCCTCTTCTTAGGACTTCCGTTCTCCTGCCCACACACACACACACACACACACACAAACATCCAGTACACAATACAAAGAAACACACACTTTGAGTCGGCTAATGGAGTGATGATTGACAGGGTTTCTTTTTCTGTGCACCGTTTTTTAGGAGAATCGTGCGCAGTTTGTCTCGAGGTAGAAGTCGGAAAATATCAGCAAATTGTATAAAACATAAAAGGACGTCCTCTGTCTGAGTTACATCACGTTATTGGTTCATTATTGCATTATGCAGATCATAGCCATAGTGGCAGTTAGATTATGATGCACTTACACATGCAATTCACTTACTTAAATCCACAGGAATCTTCTGCTGTGTGATAAACTACTCGTTGTGTCTTTGTGTTTGTGTGTCAGAGAGGAGGGGAGCTGTGTGCAGGGCTTCTCTGAGATCTTTGACATGCTGGTCGCCGCCACGTCCAGAGTGAGAGAGTTGAAGCTGCAGAGGGAGGAGTACGTCTGTCTCAAGGCCATGATCCTCCTCAACTCCAGTGAGTCTACATGCTTGGCTGTGTGTGTGTGTGTGTGTAGAGTGTGAAGCAGCTGTATTAGCAGTGCAAACCCTAATGGGAACATGTTGTGTTTGGTGTGAGTCTGTGAATGAGTCACAGGCAGTACCTGTGTGAAGACGGACAGAGCCAGACTAATCTTTCTGTTTGCCAAAATGTTCTTTCCTTTGGATCTTTTGGATCTTGACTCTTGATCCCTTAGAGTTTTTTATATAACATTTTAACACTGTTTATCTGTGCACAATAATTACTGCAATTATACATGTGTCCCAGTTCAGTTTCAATAAATGATCCCCCCTGTTTAAAGGACTGCAGGATGGATGAACTCTGCAACACACTGGCAGCTTATCCTCTTCAGTTACTCTCTCTGTTTAACCTTTCCCCTTCTACAAATGACGCTCCTGACTCCCCCACACAGTCTCCTCTGGCAGCAACAACAACAACAAGTTATCTGTTTTGGCTTTCTGCCTGCTGCACAAACTAGAAGGAGGCTGCAGTATAAATGGTAGTTAAACTCAATCTACATGAACAAAATGCTTCCATTTTCATTCTAAAAGAAACTAATAGGATCACAGGTTGTCAAACATGAACATATTCAAGTACGCTTTCCTTGAATTACTCATTAAAATGCGTGACCTAACACGAGACATACAGTAGCTGCTGATCTGAGATGTGAGTCAGATTTGTGTTTAATTTGGATCGTGTCGATGCGATCATTAATGTTCTAAACCAGACTGTTTGTCGGGTCACTCTCATTAAATTCTCTGACTCATTTTGACTCCAGTCTGAACGATCAAATGTAATGGTGGCTGGATTCCATTTAGCTGCTTCACTTTCGGGGGTTGTGAACGCTCTCATGTCCCATCGATGAAAGCCTTTGTGTTAACATTATCCTTTAGTATTAGGGACAGTGTATCAAGTTGTATTCCTGGACAAGAATCACAAACTGTGCTTGCCAGAGATGGAAGGCAAAGCGAGAAACTTTTCTCTAGTCTTTTTTTGAAGTCAGAAGTTAGCACAACTACTTATGGCTAAACATGACATTAAGACCAGTGAGAACAGAAGTGGAAACTGTAAAATACCACGATTAAGACATAGAAAGGACAAAACTCCACATCTAGAACAAGACAGTAAAAAAAAAAAACCCATCAAATGTTGGATAATGGTCAAAGTGAAAGAAACCTAATTGATCTTTTATTTATTTCATGTTTATGGACTAGTATGTTAACTGTTGCTACAGCATTTATAGCTTAAGCTCATTTGCAATGCCCGTCCCTAGATATGTGGTGTTTTATACATGCACAAAGCTTACATGCTCTGGACACTGTGTATCACAGAGCTCTGAGGTTCATCACTCATTTGAAATCCCTCACTCATCACTGTTTGTTATATGAACGTGTTGGATGGACTTCTCTTAACCTACGGTGTACTTTAATCTACAAGTCTATTTTAGGTCCGCTTCCTTCGTACCTTCTGTCCTCCATCAGTCAGAAGAGTACAGGGACTTATAATCTTCCATCTCAGGACCTTTTTTCTTTTTTACTGTCTGTTCCAAAAGTCAGAACTGACCTGGGGAAAAAGGTCTTTAAGTTTGCTGTTCTCTTTACTTGGAACGAATCACAAAAAGAGCTGAAACTTAATGAACTTCTCTAATTGGATGCTTTTAAGAGGAAGTTAAATGACTTGGAAGCTGATTCATCTGGCTGTAGATGTTCTTCCTGATGTGTTTATGGATGATTTTTGACAAACACTTGCTGTTCTGATTTTGTTATTTGTGTCTTTTAATGTCTAATGTATTTTGTATTTGAAAGGTTGGTCGCTCGTCGTCCGTGTGAAACCCTGTTAATGTTTTGCTGCCTGTCTTGGCCTCTTGAAAAAGAGATTTTTAATCTAAATGAGTTTCTTTCCTGGTTAAATAGAGGTTAAATAAAAAAAAAAGATAGGCCTTTAAAATACATCAAACTCAACTACACAAAGATACACAAAGAACGGTACCGAACTAGCACAACAAAACACAATACAGGATTCAATATATTATACGATAAAAAAACAAGATCATACATGAGCACTACACTGAGTCTTGCTTTAACTAGCTCTTATTCCTCAAGACAGAGCAGGTCTGTATCGCCGTCTTTGTGACATCACTTACAGGAACAGATGGATTAACGCCGGGTCTTTGTAATAAAGCTATGAGTAAGGTCTTCTACCTGCTTTTTGTAAAGTATCTCGTGATAACATTTCCTATGAATTGGCGCTACACCAAAAAGGATTGATTGATTGAAACCAAACATTAATCGACCAATGAGCAAGCAAAAATGTATTTTTGACAGAACCGTTGAGCCAAACCAGATTTACAGGTGGATTGCCGTCTGCTTCTTTAACGCCTCTCTGTGTCTGTGTGTCACCAGACATGTGCCTCGGCTCTTCAGACACCAGCGAGGAGCTGCAGAGTCGCTCGAAGCTAATGCGTCTTTTGGACACTGTGACAGATGCTCTGGTGTGGGCCATCGCCAAAACTGGCCTCACTTTCCGCCAACAGTACACCCGCCTCGCCCACCTGCTCATGCTGCTGTCACACATCCGCCATGTCAGGTAAAAAAGAAAGACCGCATGACGACACACTGCCAGGTTACATTTCTGTGTGTTAGGCCCCTGGTCCCATTCTTGGCTTATACACCGATTTTGTTCACCATCGACTTATTAAAATGGTCATTTCATTTTCACCCAGGTTAGATTGAGCTGCTACTGGTATAATAATGAATATCTTAAGGTTGAACTATGTTAACAAAAAACACATTTTAAACATAATTATAGATCATAGCTCATGTTAACCTCAACTGCTTCCTTTGTAACATTACTGTTAGCTTGAACACCTTTCCAAATGAATCATACAAAACTATTAATAGTAATATTTAGCTAGCAGCCACTTTCTAGCTAAAGGTAATAGTTGCTAGGAAGCATCTTTAAGCTAATATTAGCTGTGTTAGGTAACAGGTCATGAAATCTGTGTGTATTACAAGTTAAAACATTGTTATATTTTAGCCTTTAACAGAAAACAGCTAATTTTTAAATTCAACCGCTTACTCTTGAATGTTAGCTTGAATTTAGCACCTTTCCCATGTCCCAAACAGCACTTCAACCACTCTTCAACCAAGACTTTCACTAGACAATGTTAGCATGCAGCCTTTTTCTAGCTAACCATGATATAAGCTGGGAAAAGGCTGGAAGCATTAGCTGTCGTCTGATACTAGCTTAAGGGTTATTAAAGGTGTGCTTCAACTTCGAAAGTGGCCCAAGTTAACTCTGAATGTTTTCCCACTGTCACTTTTTTCAGTTGTGATTCAATCAGGAAAAGATGAATGATTATGCTTCTCAATATAAATTTAAAATAAAAAAAATAAATGGATTCTTAAGCTTCAGACCATGAGCGTCACTTTTAAAGAAAAAGGGTCACGGTGTGAAATGTTGAACTATCAAACATTTACAGCTCATCTTTAAATATGAAACATTTTTATTATCTAAAATAAATACATGCTCACTACTGTGCAGCTGTTGTGATTACTCTTTTATCCTTTCTTTTTTTCATTTTCTTACGCAGCAACAAAGGCATGGACCACCTCCACTGCATGAAAATGAAGAACATGGTGCCTTTGTACGACCTGTTGCTGGAGATGTTGGATGCTCACATCATGCACAGCTCCCGTCTCCCTCCCCGCCCCCCCCAGCAGGACTCCGGGTGCCCGAACGAGGCTCCCGCTCGGCCATACAGCCCCGGTCGCGGGGCCTCGAACACCTGGACCCCCAGCAGCACGGCGGCTGCAGGAGACGGCAAACAGCAGTAGTCCAGTGAAGTGAAATTTTAAAACGCTTTTACACATTTCACAAGACTGATGAGACTTTTTTACTGGAACATTCTGCAGAGCACAAATGTCTGTGAATTTAAAGCTTTGATACTCTTGTGCACTAACTCTGATGAACTTTTTGAATCAGATTGACCAAACCTGCCATATCCATTGCCTTACCACAACATACGGAAAGAAGACGATAAGCATCCTTATTTGTCCAGTAGCACCAGCACTTGCTCAAATGTTTGTGTTCTATGTTGCTGCCATAATTGTCGTGGGCTGAGCTGCTTATTTCACGTCATCACTACATCAGTAACGTCTTTTCTAACCAGACTCACTGCTGTCACAATTTTTCTGATTACTCATACCTGGTGTTCACCTGGAGGTCTGACTGAGAATGCGACTTATGAGAAGATAATTTGGCTATAAAAACATAGGTAACCCTTTGTTTTAACGTGCATATCCATGAACCTCAGCTAAATGATGACACACATACGGAGAGATTTTATTATACTGGTTCATTGTGTGCATTACCTTCTGTTACTGTAATTACAGGATTTTGTAACCACGTGACATATTACCTTAATGTGGTAAAAGATTAAATAAAAGAGAAAATATGAAAATGTTTTTTTCCATAACCGTAGAAATGATCCAGGGTTGAAATCGCAGACAAAAATATGGTATTATTTTGTCTTAAAGGTATAGTCCTACATTTTGTTTTTTCTACAATTCTACAATTCACTTAGCAGACGCTTTTATCCAAAGCGATGTTATCAAGCTCGTAAAATTAATTTCTTGAGGTGAATTCCTCCACACACATCTTCATACTAGCCATGAAGATACAACCAGTTGATAGCTTGCTTAGTTTAATAACTACACAATACTAAATTGTTATATGATATAATTATACCTTAAAGGTATAGTCCCACATTTTAGTAATCATCCATGCCAAGCGTTTAATAAAAGATGCCCTTCTCTCACATCTCTATTCTAAATTCAAAGCTACAGTCAGCAGCTAGGCATGATATCAAGACACTGCTCATTAAGAATACGACACAGCAGACCTCCTGGTGACCACTAGAGGGCGCTGTACGGCTTACTCCTGATTACTTTGTTGTGTACTGTACAGTTCAGGCGTTATTGTCATACCTGTGAAGAATCAAAACCACTATTTAAGTGTTGCTTAAAGAAAAAAGGAAACTATTTTTGTATTTGAGAACTTGCTACCTACCGCTGCTTTTGCGTGCACAGTTGTGGTGCAGATCTGACAATCAGGATCACAGCAAGAACTATGAATACTTTCCCTCCATGAAATCCTGCACTGGTTTCGCCCCGTCTGCTTTTTTGCTTCACTTCTAGCACACACTCTTATCAGAGGACATGGAGAACAGTTCGATCACTGTGTACTCACTTTGTGCTCCGCGTGCCTAAAGAGTTTCATTATGTATCCGGTGCATTATGAGGACATGTTGCAACACATTATGTCTGGTCTTGGGGTTAAGTTGGTGTTCTAGGCTTACATCTCTAAATCTGGGCCTCAATCGTTCTAGAAAATCTCCAAGTCAGGATCTGGTGTCAAGTCAAAATGTTGGAAACTTCTGCTTCTAAAACATAGAACACAGATGTCAGTGTATACGAGCACCTTTATGGAGAACAGGAACAGGCTTTCGTTAAGACGAGTTTGTGCAATCCTGAAGACGTTCGATTGGTTCATCTGCAGCTTTCTCAGCCAGTTATCAAACCCAACCTCCTCTTTGTTCATCCACCTCACATATCATCAGTGTTGAATCATTGGGTCCCTGTTTTTCTTGTTTTATGAAGGTGATAATTTGTTCTCGTTGTATTTTCATACATTTACACATGCTCTGTTTGTTATATCATAAAATAAAGCAAACATGTTATACAGATGACCTTCTTCACTTGGACTGAATTACACACAGAAAAATCAGCATCATGTTCACTGAGTTCATGTGTTTTGTTCATAAATTATTCATGCAGGATAATGTGATCAACTTATGAACAAACGAGAAATTATTGAAAACATTTAGTCAGCAATTCTAATTCTAATAGTATAACTATTAGAGCCCGACCGATAAATTGGCCCGACCGATATCGGCATATCAAGTGACTATCAGTATCGGACACTTTTGTTGCAGATATGTGTAGATATTACTAAATTTATTTTCCAGTTATAGCATTTCATTTGAGTTTCATTGTATAACACTAGCAGTTCTCTATCACCAGCAGAGGGCGCTATATGGATTACAACAACTATTATCACTCTCCAGGTTGACAAACAGTGATGCAAGCACATGAGCAGTTACTTTCAAGTTGAGTGACCATCATATCTTCGTTATGTATCTTTTCTTTAAGTGTTTGATAACTGCATTTCAGGGATCAACACAATAAATGTGTTTATCTATATTTATATCTACAGATCGACGATAGATCTAAGAAAGATATCGTCCGACATATCGGTATCTGATTTATTTCCCTGATTAATATCGATATAATTATCGGCCCCAAAAAAAATCCTATATCGGTCTGTCCCAAATAATTATCAGATGATAAAAAATGTAGTATTTATAAGATATAAAATAGACATATTTTAAGCATTGAAATGTTTTGCTCAGCCTTATTTTTTCAGGGAGGCTTTTAGTCTTAATTTCTAACTTATGAACCTACTGTACTAATCCATTTCCCTTGTTAGTAGAGATGTTGAAGGACTGCCCACCATTATGTGCAAGCCTGCAAGAACTAGGAACAGGTATACTATTCTTTGTTTGCTCCTACTTCAAGCACAGCTGTTTGTCCATTCAGCTCTGGAAGCGGGAGGCCCGGGTTCAAATCTGACCTGTGGCTCCTTTCCCGCATGTCATTCCCCACTCTCTCTCTCTCTCTCTCTCTCTCTCTCTCTCTCTCTCTCTCTCTCTCTCTCTCTCTCTCTCTCTCTCTCTCTCTCTCTCTCTCCCTGATTCCTGTCTCTCTGGGTTAGAAGGCTTTATAGTCAAGCACAGAGTATTTATAAGTTCATCACCAGTTTTGTCGACATGAAGAAAACACTCGGAGTAAAAAAGAGTTAAGACAATCAGTGTTTACTACCAGTCAATCAGGAGCATAAATCCACCGTTGGATGTCATAAATAAACATTATATTATTACAATCTGTACAGACACATCATCCCTCTATATCTACAGACAGTGTTCAACAGTGCAGTGGAGGCGTGAAGATGTCTGCTCACAATCTATTCAAGACAAATAGCATCTAAAAAAATATACCATTTTGTGTACAAAACTGCAAAACAAAACAAAAACAGCTTTGTTATAACCCTAAACCTTTGTACTGTTGGCTGTATAAAAAAATAACATTCAAATTGAACCAGTGTCTTCTGCTGAAAAAATAAACATTTTCTTCTTCGATTACAATCCAAAACAAAAAAAATAAAGCGTGCTCTGTTTTTTTTTTTTTTTTACAGAGCCAAGATAAACATGATGAAATGTTAAACTACAACAACAAACTTAGACGAGCATGACAGGAGAGGTTTCTGAATACAAACATGGAGACATTTGGATGATCAGCTTCGAGTTTCGCAAAAGAGCAAATTGGCTTATCTTTCAGTGTTTTTCTTGTGAAGTTGCTTAAATATATTTGCTGCTTTCCCTCCTCAAGTCGTCATCTTCTGCATGAATCCACTAAAGCTGTCTTTAATAATAAACTGATTGATCAGACGGCATCAAGATCTTTGAATCATTCAACTAAAATATCTGTTCTTGTGTTCACAAGGCGTCTTTCCTGATTTATAATAAATAAATACTGTCAAATATCAAATCTTTTCAAATAGATAATTAAATACGATTTATGCACTTTGGACTTTTTTTTTAAAAGAAGAATCATTTTATAACATCTCATATGTTCGAAAGTTTAGTGTCAAAAAGGTGGCTTGTGTTTCTCAGGGTGAACTCGATATATTTCTTTGTTGTTATCATGTGGGCGGGGGGCCGTTGGTGTAGCGTAACATGGGGTAGAAGGAGCGGGCGAAGTTGTTGGTGGTGGTACAGGTGGGGTCGCTCTCTGACATCGGGATCAGACAGGGGAGCAGAAGCAGGAAGAGCAGGAGGAGGTGGAGGGGGAAGGCGGCTCGGAGGACCCGGTAGAAGAAGGAGCGAGGCGGGGACGAGGCTCTCCTCTCTCTGCACCACAAACAGGAACACAGAAACACAGAAAAATCATCGTGTGAAGACTTCAAATCTGAAGAGCCGGCAGAGTCATGACATGAAACACTCTTAATTTGTAGTCAACAGAACTTTTTATTTATTTAACATAGTTTAAAATCATGTTCAGAGGACTTTATTCATAAAATACTGCCTACCTTTGAGCAGAGGAACTTTTCTTTGAATTTGCAGCGTCTTGAGGAGGCTCTGCCGAGACGCTTTGGCCCTGAACCTCTGATGCAGACACACATTCCTGCATAAAAGACAAAGAGATGTTATTCTGTCTCACAGCTCGTAAACAAGTTCAGAAAAACAAGTTCTTATTTTATTTTAGTGATGGATAAAGCGCTCGCTGTTTTCAGAAAATGTATTCCTTTGAGCTGGACGTCAGAGTCCCCACACTCTCCATCAAAATGGGTATCAGAGATGGCAAACTGTAAGCCACTGCAAAAGAAATTGCACATGACCTTAACAACAAACACGATGTATTTGTAAAGATCGGGCAACCTTTTATTGATTCCATGGAAACGTTACCTCGAGCAACCTGGGACCGTCTGTAACCCGTAAACTGTCTCCCTTAATAGAAAAGTACTAATTTCCAAGTGTCCTTGAATGAATATCTTGGTGAAAACTTTTATGAACTCCTTGTTGGTACATATCTAATGTATTTGTGTTTCAATCCTTGCATGTGTGCACCTATCTATACATGTGCAGATGTGTGTGTATATATGTAGAGATGTAAATATACATTTTTTTCTTGTTTTCTAAACTTCATGTTAGTTATGAATATTGCATAAGTTGTTTTACTGTCTCTATTGTTTTGTTACTTCATAATGAAAGAGCCTAAAATAAACCATTCCCCATAAAAAAAGATGTATTCCTTAAAAAGTATGTGGTATGTCTACTGTCTAACTTTTCATTGTTTTTGTCCGATGGGATGTTTATCCAGGACTAAGTGCAACACAAGCAGGCTCTTACCAGACGCTGCTGCAGGGAGCCGAGGTCCTGGCCCACCTGCCTCAGCAGCAGCTTCAGTTTGCTCCTGGTCACATGAAGCTTCTCCTGAGCCTCGTCGCTCTCCTCGGCGTCGTCCTCCGGCTGCAGCTGATACCACAGAGCCTGCAGGGAGGCCTGCTGAGTCTGTCTGCACCGCAGCTCCGTCTGCAGATCCTGAGAAAAAAAAACAAAAGAGAATTAGAGACGATGCATCGCTGCAGTACAGTAAACCATGACTGAACGTGTTTCTCCTCTCACTGTGAGCGTGCTGTGGTGTTGCTGCAGGGCTCTGACCGACGTGTCTGGGTGACTGACGTCCACTGCGTAGCGCCGGCTCTCTGCGTGGGCCAGCCACAGCAGCAGAGAGTGGAGGCTTTCATGGAACTCCTGTATGAAGAAGATAAGATGTTTGATTCTAATCAATAAACATGCATGTGGTGGCTCCGTTTAGTGTTAACTTCGTATTCTGTCATAGCAGGAGGACCTCAAGTAAAACAGTAATGACCTGATAAGAGGTCTCACTTGGTGATTTCTACATCAAAACTCTTTTATAATAGTCAGTTTTTAAATAATCTTCTCACCTGGCATTGCATCAGTGTCTTCCTCAGACCGGTGTCCCACTGCTGCAGACCCGTACACGCTTGACTCCAGTCTCTGTTCATACCAGCCAGTCTCTCCTGAAGTTCTGGAGCTTCCTGACCTTTCAGGTTCACAGACAGCATGATGGACTTGTAGTGTGCAAACGTCTTCTGCATCTCCTGTATGAAACATACCCATGTCTATCAGCACCAAAAAGAAAATACTTACAAGCATATCTTTCCATTTAGACTTATGTCTCACCTTCAGTTCTTTGGCTCTGGCTGCCATCTCCTCCATACCGACCGCTGGCTCAGACTGCTGTAGGCGCTCCAAATGTGGGATCACGCTCTCTAACCAGGAAGTGATGTCATCGAGGTCAGATGTGAACTGTGGGGACTCCTGAGAGTCAGCGTGCAGGTCGCTCCTGGACTGAGCCTTTAGCAGCTCCCAGCGTTCGATCACACCTGAGGGAGGTCAAAAACATTCACTGATGATTCCTGAAGATTTGTTTTATTATGATTAAGTAGCACCCATATTTTCTGTCTTAACAAACAGGAATGTGTCCGTCTACATGTCTTACTGACTCACTTTCATGACTCTAGTTATTATATGTAACATAAAGTATCATCACTTTCCCTTTACGGATGAAATAAAAAAACTATTTTCACAAAGATTCTCACTGGACTGTTTGTCTGAGGAGGTCAGTCCCGTCAGGCCGAACTCCTCCGGCTGCTCCTCGTCATCCAGGATCAGTGAGACTCGCTTAATGTTCTCGATGCTGCCGCTGCACTGAGACATGAGCCGCAGCTGGACACACAACAAACACAACAAACACACGGTTAGTACTGACTGGCTGAAACTGCAGACAGGCTGTACACACAAAGAGTATTAGTTTGACTTTTTGTAACTTACATAGCCCGGCTTCAGCGGCGTGCTGGTGAGGGTGGGCGGAGCCTCACTGTGGAGAGATTGTGTTTCGGCATCTTCCTGTGAGCGCCATCTTGGAGACTCTAGTGTGGACATGGAACTGCTGCAAACTTTGACAAATGAGCAAAAAAAAAAAAAAAATAGTTTAACCACAGGAGTTGAAGCAAAACACCCTCAGCTTCTCCAAGGTCGAATAAATAAATAAAACTTATCTCCTAAATTTATGATTTCAAATACTGTATCACTGATAATTAACCCCAAACAGTCTGTAAAAGGAATTTTCATATACAAGTCATCAAAATCTTAGTTTAAAGGTCACATATTATGCAAAATACACTTTACCATGTTTTTCTAACACTAATATGTGTCCCTAGTCTGTCTACAAACACCCCAATTATGAGAAAAGTCCATCCTCTCCGTCTTTTGCCTACTCAATTTTTCAGAAAATGTGTGCTCAAACAGGCCGTTTGGAGATTTTCCCTTCATGACATCACAAAGGGCAGTAACCCCTCCCCCATGTGGGTGACACAACCCACAGCTAGGTGTTTGTTCTGCCCTCTGAGTCTGCCTTCTCACCGTAAACAATAGTTCATGGATCGAGAGAGCCCGAGCCACATCCCCTTCCAGAGAGGGGGCGTGGTCAGACACAGCTCATTTGCATTTAAAGCTACAGACACAGAAACAGCCTGTTCTGAGCAGGGCTGAAATAGAGGGGTTTATAGGCATGATCAAATACATGATCAGAGTGGATTTAGAACAAGACACTTTAAAGACATGTTTTTGGGAACTCTGAGACTTTTTTAAAAACTTGTTCAAAAGGAGGAGAATATGTGACCTTGAAAAAAACTTTTGTTGTAAATATTCTCATGTTGGTCAAAGTTACATTTATATTTTTATCAATTCCAATTTATGCTTATATTCGGCTCTGTATTTGCAAGATATAAACTTCAAGATTAAAATATGACTCATTCTATTTTTCCAGGAACTCACATGCTGCAGGACTTAAATTATTGTCAACACAATTATGTCTCAGCCGCTTGAAGAAGCTGAGTGGTGATCAGTGATGAAAAACATCCATTAACACATTTCAGGCCAAAAGTCTGCAGGAATGAACTCAAGTAAAGAGCCCACCAAAGCATGAATCAGCAGTCTTAAGAACAGAGCAGCTTTTTATCTGTGGGATAGTTTAATGCCATATTTCATTCTTCAGCAACAGGAAAGAGAGAGAGGTTATGGTGCCAATACCAAAGCAGGGCAAGCTGCAGAGGGAAACTGCAAAACCAATTCTTACACAGTTTAAATGAAAATCATATTTAATAGCGTTCAGTTTGAAGTTTGGTGCGGGCCATAGGCTACGTTTTCTTTGTTCTGTGCAGTTTGTGACACAAAGAGTGAAATGATGAATCGACTATAGGTGATCATGTCAGGAGAAGTGAGGTGTGTTTGTGAGAAAGAAAAGAAAAAAACAGAAGGTCACTAGGAAGGCGTCCAATTTAACAAAATGTGGTAGAATAAATTGGAGATCAGTGAGTGGAATAAAAAAAAAAGGGAGGAAGATAAAAGACGACATGTCTGAGGAGAATGAAGGTCACATAGGAAGAGGAGGATTTGAACACAGCAGAGACGAATTCAATAGGTGAAAAGAAAGGAGGCTTGTCAGGACAGACAACAATATGAAAGAATGCAAATTCTGAATGAAATACATCCTCAGAAAGTTTGATAAGAGAGAGACATGTCCAACCAGAGAATAAAAATATGCATGTAAATATTCTGCCAAACTCAAAGGATAAAACCCCAAAATAATGAAATACAATAGAAAGTCAGACGAGGCTTTGACATTTAGAGATTTCTGATCTTTAATTCTGTCCAACACATTGGCCAATTAGAGTTCTTTTTTTCCAACGTCAGACCCCGTTAAACTGAAATGTGTTGAAGAAAGAGAAGAGAAGCAAAAAGTTTGCTTTGGCATTAAAGGATTCCGCAGACTGTGGCAGAAAGGCAGAAAGGCATCAGCATCATGTCGAGTGATACAACGAGCTGCTGGAAAGTGTTTCATAAAGATTCATTTTCCCGTGAAGAGCAGATTGTAGTGGTGAGCTTTCTTTTTGCCTACCCAGTGAGGAGGCTCGTAGGGCATCCCGGGCCTCGAAAAACTCCTCCAGGCTCTCCATCAACTCCACCTCTGGAGGGGTAGGGGGTTCAGACCAGAGGTGTTTGGATGTTAATGATTGAGTGAGACCATGTTGGTGTTAAAAATGGATACTAATATGAAGGAAATCCTATTAAATAGATTTTTATCTCTTTTTGCGGTTATCCTTCACAACCGCAGCAACTTTTAAAGACACCCAGGAACTTTTTCAGAGACTCAAAAGCTCTGCTTGTATTTCAGCC
This sequence comes from Labrus bergylta, assembly GCF_963930695.1. Taxonomy (NCBI): domain Eukaryota; kingdom Metazoa; phylum Chordata; class Actinopteri; order Labriformes; family Labridae; genus Labrus; species Labrus bergylta. The sequence goes on along the minus strand of NC_089209.1, from coordinate 6,992,503 downwards.
GGAGGAACCCTGCTCTATATTTCCTGCTGATGCTAGATGTTATGCTCTTTAGGGTTTTCTTTTTCCTTTATTTAGACTGTCATATCTGTTATATCATCACAATAACTCAGGAGATAACACTCCAGAGTGTGCAGTGACTGGCTTCTGGTGCCTTTATTAAATGGACTTAATATGAAAAACAAACAAAAGTTAAAACAACAACTCTCGTAAAACGCTTTCAGCTCTATGTGTCTGTACTCTAAATCTACCTGAATGAGCGCTGAAGTAAGTTCTCCCGTCCTCCTGGTCTTCCTCCTCCTCCTCCTCCTCCCCGTCCTCGTGTGACGATGACCCTCCCACGTCTCCGGTGTGGTCCCACTCCAGCGGCAGGGAGTCCACGCTCACCGGCGTCTCCCGCCCTGAGCGTTCTTGTGCACCGGCCAGCAGGTGAGTCGGAGTGGCCGGGAAGCTTCCTAGACTCCGCCCCAGCCACGGCCGGCCAATCAGCTCCAAGCTGGACTCCAACGAAAACGAGGTACTGGAGAGCTCGGGTTCTTCGTTGATTACCTGGTGCAAAGAAAGACCACATGGAAACCTTTGTTGAGTCTTTGCACAGACTCCAGCAGATTATAGATTTGAATGATGACTTTAAAGACTTCTTATGGTTAGATTAGAAAAACATGGGTGCAGTGTTTTTGTGTGTGTGTGTGTGTGTGTGTGTGTGTGTGTGTGTGTGTGTGTGCGCTCCAGCTCACCGGGGGTTGGCTGAGGCGCTGGTGGAAGCGGACCAGTCTGCTGAAAACCTCCTGGCAGTACGAGTGCAGCTCCTCCAGCTCGTCCTCGATCAGAGCAGCATCCTGCGGTGAGCTCTTCTGGATCAGACCCTCTCCAAACACGATCAGTCCGTCAATACGCTCCGTGTTCAGAGTGATCTCCTTCTGGAAACTCTGCAGGGAGACAGTGGCGTGGACGGATGAGCATAAACAGAGACAGATGAGAAGAATGTAACAGCGAACCAAACCGAGCCAAACATGGTGAGCAAAAAGTTTGTGTGATAGAGGACTCAACCAGAAACCGTTTGAAAAAGTCAGTCATCATTTGTGCACGGTTTGGAGTTTATTTTTCCTCCTCATTGGTTATGAAAAAATGTGTTCATGGAAAGGAAACGAGGAGTGTTGTTTCCCCCACACAGGGAGCATGACTTTTGTTGACTGGTTGAAGTGAGTCCTCACATTGAGCTGCTGGATCTTTTGATGAACGTCGCTCTCTGAAAAGTGTTCCACGTTTGTGAGCTGAAGGTCCAGCTCGGTCAGCCACACCAACATGCTCTCTCTGGTGCCTTCAAAGTCCTCCCTCTGGCTGGTGAAATACTGACGGACAAGGGGAAGACAAAGTGACATGAATTAAAGACAGGAAAGACGTTTTCTAAATTACATTTTGGACGTTTTGTGACTTGAATGTGTTTCTTGGATTTTGCATCATTTTAGAAAATTGTTAAGTGCTTGTAAGATGTTTGGTTTTGCACATTTTTTTATCAATCAGATAAACATATTTATATCAAGTAAAACTGGAATAATAACATCAGACTTTAAGTCCCAGGATGTGCCCAGGATATCATACTCTAGTTGATATTAGTAAATGTCATTCAGACATTTTACGACAAATCTGACAGCTCATTTCTGTTCATTTGCATATTTAAATGTCACCAGTTAATCTCTCTACATTATGATTAACTACCCAGTATTTATCTTGTGAAACAATTAAGTATAAACCAAAATATAGCAAAAAAACATGTTCCATCTAAAGTCCAAAGTTCTTGGTTTAACACATAAATCCCTTTGTATTGAACAAGAAGGCGTGATGATGAATCTCTCCCATTTGTCCTCTGATATGTTTCAAAGAAGAAGAAAGACAAGCTCTCTGTCTGTCCTGTTTTGGTACCTTGAGTCTGCGGAGGATGGAGGCCACTCTGCGGTGCAGCGTGTCCCAGCGTCGGTTGCCCTCGTGGACCATGGCTTTGAGCTGGCTGGCTCGATCGGTGCGGTTCTCTCTGGCCAGGCGGCGGTACTGGTTATTCACCAGTTCTAGCTGGGTCAGCTGCTCGTGAACCTGCCTTTGGAAACCCTAAATAAAGGAAGAGGGAAAGAGAGGACTTTTATATTAACAATAACAGAATTTTTATGTTAAAGAGTTAAAATGAGCTCCAAACTGGTTTTTTTTTTTGGGCAGTGGAAATTAATATCACAACACACTTTGTTTGCGTTATGGAAAAGCAAAAAGAGAAACATTCTGCGTGTCTGCTAAATTCATAATCCCTCTAAACTCAGTAACATTAAATTGAATGCTGAAGAATTACAAAATGTTCCCCCTCTATGAAACAAAACAAAACACAGCCACTTGTGTCTGAAGCCGCCTCCCGACCTCCAATCTGACCTCAAACTTCTTGAGCTCCTCCTTGGCGACAGTATAAAGGACGTCTGCAGAGTTGGGGCTGGCAGCGGTACGCTCGGCCATCTTGAGCCAATCCTCAAAGCGGGAGTAGTCATCGAGGAATTTGCACCAGAGGCCCCACGTCTCCTCAATCCTACAAAGAAGCATCACACTAGACTTACTGTCTGCTGGAGGTTTTTCTATGGCACTATGTAAAAAGTCTTTATCAGGTTAGATGATCTACTGCCACCCAGAGCAGGGAACATACGATTCATGTCTTTATGATCATTGTGCAAAACAACTAAACAGGAAACAGAGTAGTACAAAATAAATGAGATCAGTATTATAAAAAAGTATAAATAAGACAAAAAGCAGCATTTACAATAAAGTAAATTGGATATCAGAAAGTCAGGGTCAAAGTACCGCAGGAGAATTTGTTCATACAAAATGTATTCATTGCATTTTGTTGACTTCTTTCTTTCTATATAAATAAATATAAGGTCTGTCAAACGATCACAATTTTGACTTGCATTTTAAATCACATGTTTAAAATTCCATTATTACACATTAAAAATAAAAATTGTTTTTTTTAGTTTTTATTTTGAAAGTTTGTGCTGTTTAAGCTGAGAGTACTTTACTTGCAGTTTGAATTTTAACCCTGCTTTTATTTTGAAATAAAGTAAGGACCTTCTGGTAGATCCAAAGGTTACGATATTAACTTAACCACAGAAAAAGAAACTCGTTATGGATCAAAAACAAAATAGAAACAGCTCAAAGGAACAGTAAAAAAAAAGGTGAAATGTTTAAAGTCATGAGCTGGATGTTATTTTTGACTCGTCAGCTGGCCTGTGTAGAAGTTTGTTTTTTAAGTGAAATGAGACATTTAAAGATGCAGCAGTGTTGTTCTTTTCCACTACTGTGACTACAGGGAGACGCTGGGTTCATTAGCAACATGTCATCCAACATAAACCCTAAACTTTTTTATCACTGCTAAATCGGCACCTTTAAATCTGAAAGGTATCTGATAACTAGCTTTAGCTTCATCCGACAGTAGAAATATCAGTTTTAAAAGTCGTGGATAAAGAACACAACTAAGTTCTTAGTTACAGAACAGCATGTATAGATTAGAGTCTGCACTGCTTCAGGTATGTGAAGGATAAACACAGGACATGTTTGAGTGTCTTTGTGTTCCTACTTGAGCCTCCTCTCCAGAGCCAGGGCACAGATGGTCCTCCAGCGCTGGTCCAGGCTGCGGCTGGTCTCCTGCAGGGAGTCGCTCTCCGCCTTGGTGCCGCCGCCGCCACCAGCAGCATCTTCATCCCGCAGCAGGACGTCACACAGGCTGAGCACAGACGCTACGCCCTCCGTGTGCTGCTCGATGTCCCTCTGCAGCTCCTGGACGGACACACGGACAGACGTGAGGACGGACATGGGCACGAGGCTCATAGCAGTGAAGCCATGTGTTAACCATCAGTCCACAGACAGAGGACTGCCTCTCCCCAAATTAAACAAAGGATAGATATGAATTATTAATCGCAGAGAGAGACAACGAGTGAAAGGGAGTGACAGTGAGCTGGAACAACAAAAGAGAGAGAAGAGAGAAAAGAAAGCAGCAAGGAAAATATCACAAACCAGAAAGAAGAGTCGAACAGAAAGACATGAAAGACGAGACGAGAGAAGAAACCTCGTCAGTATAAATGGAGTCATGTTAAATTCTTGTGTGTTTCTGTGTTTTGGTGTGTGTGTTTTGTGTACCTGCTGCTCGGCCAGCCTCTTCTGGATCTCCTGGTGGTGGCACACGCTGTAGGTGATTGGTCGGGACAGCTCGGACTCGATGCGTGAAAGCCAAGAGCGGATGTTACTCATGTTCTTATCCAGTTGCTGCATGGTCACCAGAGTCTCCTTCAGCTTCTTCACCCTGAACACACACACACACACACACACACACACACACACACACTGTTTTAAACACTGTGTGACCTAACGTCTATAATCAGTATATAAAAGTCTGCTTTAAACTTCTTCAATAAGTTGCACGGTTGAACAACATCTAAACTCTTCTGGTTTGAGAACCATTCTCTGCAGCTGCATGTGTGAACAAAAAGAAATATTGATTTCCAGCACAAAGAATATGATGTATCAGATAAAGCCAGTGGTTGAACTAAACACAAAGAAGCTTTTCTTTGCTGTGAAAAAAAAACAAAGCAGGAGAAAAAAAAGACAAAGTGAAAACACAAAAGTAGAGAGATGAAGAGAAAAACTAAAGGGATGGACAAAATAAGGAACACAAGGAAAACAAAGGCAAAAATAAAAGAGAGACAGATAGATGACCATTCAGAAAGAAAGAGAAGAAAAACAAAAAGATGCAGAGAAAGAGAAGAAAAACAAAGAGATGCAGAGAAAGAAAGAGAAGAAAAACACAGAGATGCAGAGAAAGAAAGAGAAGAAAAACAAAGAGATGCAGAGAAAGAAAGAGAAGAAAAACAGAGAGATGCAGAGAAAGAAAGAGAAGAAAAACAGAGAGATGCAGAGAAAGAAAGAGAAAAACAGAGAGATGCAGAGAAAGAAAGAGAAGAAAAACAGAGAGATGCAGAGAAAGAAAGAGAAAAACAGAGAGATGCAGAGAAAGAAAGAGAAGAAAAACAGAGAGATGCAGAGAAAGAAAGAGAAGAAAAACACAGAGATGCAGAGAAAGAAAGAGAAGAAAAACAGAGAGATGCAGAGAAAGAAAGAGAAGAAAAACAAAGAGATGCAGAGAAAGAAAGAGAAGAAAAACAGAGAGATGCAGAGAAAGAAAGAGAAGAAAAACAAAGAGATGCAGAGAAAGAAAGAGAAAAACAGAGAGATGCAGAGAAAGAAAGAGAAGAAAAACAAAGAGATGCAGAGAAAGAAAGAGAAAAACAGAGAGATGCAGAGAAAGAAAGAGAAGAAAAACAGAGAGATGCAGAGAAAGAAAGAGAAGAAAAACAGAGAGATGCAGAGAAAGAAAGAGAAGAAAAACAAAGAGATGCAGAGAAAGAAAGAGAAAAACAGAGAGATGCAGAGAAAGAAAGAGAAGAAAAACAAAGAGATGCAGAGAAAGAAAGAGAAGAAAAACAGAGAGATGCAGAGAAAGAAAGAGAAGAAAAACAGAGAGATGCAGAGAAAGAAAGAGAAAAACAGAGAGATGCAGAGAAAGAAAGAGAAGAAAAACAGAGAGATGCAGAGAAAGAAAGAGAAAAACAGAGAGATGCAGAGAAAGAAAGAGAAGAAAAACAGAGAGATGCAGAGAAAGAAAGAGAAGAAAAACACAGAGATGCAGAGAAAGAAAGAGAAGAAAAACAGAGAGATGCAGAGAAAGAAAGAGAAGAAAAACAAAGAGATGCAGAGAAAGAAAGAGAAGAAAAACAGAGAGATGCAGAGAAAGAAAGAGAAGAAAAACAAAGAGATGCAGAGAAAGAAAGAGAAAAACAGAGAGATGCAGAGAAAGAAAGAGAAGAAAAACAGAGAGATGCAGAGAAAGAAAGAGAAGAAAAACAGAGAGATGCAGAGAAAGAAAGAGAAGAAAAACAAAGAGATGCAGAGAAAGAAAGAGAAAAACAGAGAGATGCAGAGAAAGAAAGAGAAGAAAAACAAAGAGATGCAGAGAAAGAAAGAGAAAAACAGAGAGATGCAGAGAAAGAAAGAGAAGAAACACAGAGATGCAGAGAAAGAAAGAGAAGAAACACATTAAGAGAAGAAAAAAAGCTGGAAGAGATCCCCGAAAAATATTTAAGAGGCGAAGTGGTTAAAAGAGGAAAGAAAGTCAAACTATTCACTAATCTACAATGTTCTTAAGTATCTTACACGACAACTTTCAACTTCACCATGGCAACTGACCCCTTTGTGGAGACACACACACACACACACACACACACACACACACACACACACACACACACACACACACACACACACACACACACACACACGCACGCACACACACAGACTGGTGTCATAGCAACGCTTGGGACAATAAAAGCTCTCTTTGGAGGCTTAAAAGCCTGAAGTGTGCCCCATCAGGGAGTTTGAGTTAATTTCCACATTTGATCCTTCCTCTCCTGTCGGGGTCCAGCGGGGCCTGTCGGGGCTGAGAGGGGGAAGCTCTCCACCGAAATAATAAGCACTACAAACAGCTGGGAGTGTTAGCGGCAGGCTAAAAGAAAGCATGAAAGGGTCCCAACAGATGCCGGATGCTGGGCCGACTATAGAGAAGTTGAGTGTGTCCTTTTCGAGCTTTTATTACGAGATCTAGTTAGTGCGTTGAATCCATTCAGAGTGTTGAATATTTGTCTTTTTGGATGACGCTAACTCCTTTAAAGAGTTACTTTAGCTTTCATGAGTTCATGTGAAGTTATCCTAATGCCTCTACAGCTCGGGACCACTTCCATTTGAGGCAGGGTTTGCAGCGTGGTCTCTTTCACTTTGTGCTGGTCATGTATTTGCAGCACGGCTTCCTTTCATCCACATCGTGTTTCAGTCATTCTATTTGTTTTAGAATTTCCTTGTCAGTTATCAATATTTCTGTATTAACTGTATTATCCTAACAGAAGTCGTTGGGCCGGTGCAGGTTGGTTTGCCTTTGTCGGCCAGCGTACAGACAAGACTAGAAGAATCCCTTTACAGTCCAAGTCCATTTAGCATCAGTTTAGCGACACGTAAGCGACGGCTATCTACATGCTCACGTTTAGCATAGCAGATAAAAACTACAAAAAGTCTCAATCTGACTTTTAGTGCCTCAGCATGCTTACATTTGCTAATTTGTAATGATAACTGAAGTTTATGCAAATAATGCATGACTACAATGGGTTTTTAAAAAAAATAAATATCAATTTCTAAGAGTAAAGTTTAAAATATAAAATGCTGAAGAGTTGGTTTTGGTATAGAAATTTGTTTTACAAATTAAATAAGACTTCAAATAAAATCAACATTCTTATTATGAATTCAAAGTTTTGACCAAAATATGATATTACCTCAGGTTATTCTTCTGGAAATGTCAGATCTCAACATTAATCAAGCTAGCTATACACTAAGAAGTGCACTAAAAGCTGTACATTGTTGGAGTTTGTACAAAGGCACAGGTGTCAGACGGACTCGTTAAAAGGACTCACTGATTCCAAACCCTATAGAGATCAGGAATAATGTACAGTGTGTAGTCAGGGGAGGTTTTGTGTGTCATTAATGTGTCTTCATGTTTACGGCCGTGTAATGAAAACACAGGCGAGTCAGTGTATCATACTGTCCAGAAAACACTCGTCCCCTCTGCTGATACGACCATCCTCGTCCACTAAATTGCCTCTCCCTCTCTTTCACTCGCGCTCCACCTCTGACAGCCTAACAAAGACCAGCAGCTTCATGTGGAGGCCCGACAAAGACACAAAACACGGTCAGGGGTCCTCGATGAGGGACAGAGCAGGAGCAGAATGGATGGAGAGAAAAAAACCGAGCAGAAAGGAGCTGTAGGATAAGTTCAGATAAATGGTTGAAGGGTCGAGTTAACGACGTACAGCAGACCGCAGGAGGGCTCCAAGTTACTCACACGCCTTAACTCCAACTGACATTTCCTTCTGTAGTCACTGTGATCCTGCAGCTCTTTACTGTACATGTGCTTTTTACTTTTACATAAATAATCAGGCTTTGACTCTCAGGGCTGGCAACATGAATTATAGAGTGCACATTTTACATTAGCCTACTTGATTATTGCATCACATTAAACGTGTTGTTGCTGTAAACTAAAGACACAGGGAGTTCCTCCAAGATGTTTGGTAGTACTAGTAGAAGCTGCCATTTCTTCCATAAGTGTGGTAGAAATCTATATAAAACAGAGGTGCCATGTTTTCAGGTGTTCAGAACCTCTTTACAGAGAAAAGGGAAATAAAGGGCTTTACTGATCACTGGTTTTAAAATAACTTCCAATCAAAAATAAGCTTAATGTAAAAAGTATCACTCGAGGTGTCACTTTAGGAGGAGCTTCAGATCACTGGTTTTGAATTTAAAGACCCAAAAGTCCCCGTATAGTTATGTTATGTTGTTGAATGTTTTACTACAGGTTTGACCACAACTTTTTCAAGCATCAGCAGAAGGCTGTTTCCAATAATAAAGATGAAAAAATAAATTAAAAAATAAAAGGCTAACATCCAGGAAAATGTCCAGATGTGGCATGGGGTGGCATGGCAATCCGATTGGCTAAAACCTAAACTTGAATCGGCTGTTTACCTCGCCAGAGAATCGAGTTAAAAACAACTACTAGGCTGTGTTGCAAAAAGCTGCTGGTAGCTTTCTCAGCATTTTAAAATATCACATTTTCTCGAATGAGTGCCTGAAAATTTGGACTTTGAATTTATTTTTAATCCTTAAAGAAAAAAACCTTTGGAAGATAAAAATGTTGTCACTCTGTTGTTTTTTTTTTTTTAAGTCTAAAATACAGAGGATACAACATGTTTTTATAAAACCATTTTAAACATGATCCTTTAAGGACAGTTGAAGAGAGAGTGGGTGATGACATGGACCAGAGTGTTGATGATTCAGAGTTGAACTGGTGACCAGCGTGAAGAGGACAGTAGCCACATGCACATATGCTTCATGCCACCCCTTCATCAGTCAGCACCCTGGTCGGGCCACCCTAGCTTGTTTGGGATCATCCCCTCTGAAACCTGTTCATTCTTTATTTAAACAGGGCCCCCGCTTTGAGAACCAGCGATTAATGCATGCCGACAGACCCCCGGCCCCTCCCACACCAAACCCCCCCCTACCCTGTCATCCCACAATCTGACAGGGTAGAAAAAAAGGGAGGGGTGGAGTCATTGTCCACATGAGGACATATGGCGCTGTCTGAGACTTAAGCACATCTTTTTTTTTTGTTGTCGGTGGTTTAGGAGGGAAGTCTGCATCTCCTGCTCTTCCACAGGACTGTCCATCTGTCTGAGGGGAGGGGGGGCAGCAGGGGGGGGGCAGTAACAGTTCATCAACACGGGGGCTTAACCTACAGTCTGTACATTAGAAGGCATGTACTCCTGACAGCTGCAGAGCAAGACTCATCTCAACAGCAGGTGGATGGATTCACATCAGAGCTATTGGTTAATTAAAGGCTCCTTGTTAAAGCCTTTGAGTTCATAACAACGCTTGTTAATGCAGAGTGGCGTCGTGTGAAAGGTGCTCCTGCAGAAGGCTAATTACGGGAGGCAATCAAGTGCGTAGATGACAGCTGAACTGCGTAACCTTCTAAACCAACAAAAAGCCTTTCCCTTTTTACCTCTGCTGCTCCATGATATCCACACACTATTCGAGCCATTCTGATTTAATCTGTTTGCTTCCTTGTTGTGTCACCTTCAAAAGCTTAATCGATATAAACACCCACAGAGCTTCCGGCCTCTGTGCCAGCTGTGGCCGCTCTCACCTGGCCTCGATGTGGTGAAAGAGGTTGTGCCAGCGCTGGTTGACCTCCTGCAGAGAACTGTGGACCTGCGACTGCTTGGCCTCGTCGCTGGCCAATAGCAGCTGCTCACCGAGCTGCTTCAGGTGGCTTTTGTTCTCACTGAACAGGTTGATTTCTTCCATGCAGTCCTGTGGAGACGAGACATTACAACATTAGATAAGATCTGGTTTAAAAAACAACTCCAGGGATTCTATTATACCGCATGCAGACGCTTTTATGCCAATGTTCAATCAATATAGATGTGGAGAATACAAGTGCCCAGTTTTCATCATTTCATTCTCACATTGGTAATCTGCATGTTTCATGCTCGGGTACAGCAATGTGTGTTCCCTTTAGAGCAAAGGGCATCACATGGATGAGTACAAGAGCCTTCGTTTTGATTAATCTTCTACAGCTTTGAATCAGAAACACATTTACGGGTAGGGATTTCAATACAGTTTGAAATGTCAAAGTGCCATGAACAAAGCTCCCTCTTTTGGGAGGGAAAGGCACCAAAAGGCACCAGAAACAAGTCAATTCAATGAGAGCATCAAACACATTTGATCCATAAATAAAGCATCAACTAAAAACAGTTAAAGCGCAAGCCAAACAGGACACATGTTGAGAGACAAAGATATGGCTGGACTTTATACAAAGAGGGAGTTTTGTTCCCCCTCCTCAATGTCCCTTTCATTCATCTTGACAAACACCTGTTTCCAGCCCTGGAGCACTCGTCATCACCAGGAAAAAAACGACATTTTACGCAAACCAAGTACCGTAATTAAAAACAGACTATCAAGGACTAAGAGTCCAAAACTTTCAGAAGAGAAAGATTCTGCAACGCTCAAATCCAATATTTTCTCACATTCATTCTGACACATGAAGGTACAAAAGGCTTTCATACACTGAAAGGACAACTGTTGTGTAAGAACAAAGGACATGGAGATATTCCTTTCCAGGCCACCATCTGTTATAAACAACATAATCCATGTATGGAGGAAAACTTACACAAGTGACGTTCAATCCAGGAATCAAGGGTTTGATGGTGGGGATTACAGCAAATAACTTTTGAAGGAAGTGTGTGAATATTAAAGTGAATAACGTAATTCACATTTGCAATATGTGCTTTAATCCAGCTGTCATATTTGAAGTCATGTTAACCCTCAAACACGTTTCACCTGTTCTTCCATGTGTTTGTGTATCAAGACAAACATATTCTTTGGATTTTCTAACCTTCTTCAGTTTCTCCACCATCTCCTCGATGCTCAGGTCTCCGCTGTGACACACTTTGTTCTCCATCTGAGTCAGCCAATCGCAGAACTCTTTGTTCTTGTCGTTGAAGATGGTCCAGGCGTTGAGGCGGTCTGCAATTTCCTGCCGCCGCAAGGACACCTGGGAAGAATCAAAAAACAGCCCTTGAGTGTTTATTTTTGTACATTTTACAGCAGTCAGAGAAACGACAACACAGAAGAGGGACCAGTGCTCACATATTTACCATGTGCAATATCAAGATCCATTATATTACTTATACTTTGTTTTAGAGCTGCTGTGAGGAACTTTAGTTTATGTCGCTTATAGAGCCTTCTGTGTACAAAGTGTTGGTCTTCTCTCATTGATGATCTCTTCCTGTACGTGTGTGAGTAGCGTTTTCTCACCAAATATTTCACCCTTCTTTGTTTTAAATGTCTCACATGATATCAAAATGAATCTTTGCTTCGACATGCTGTTTATCAGCTCTTCTGACGCCTACCCTGTGGCAGTGATGACAGGCAAATACAACAACTATACAGACATAATCAATCTGATCGCTGATGGCCTTGTTTGCTTTTGTAGCTCATATTGATTTGTGTTTGTTTGCAGGTTCAAAACTCCCCACAGGAGCTTTCGTGCTGAGCTGCAGAACAACTAGACCACTTTGAGATCTTTATCTACATCTCACCATCATCAGACAAAAGCTTAAGTTGCGTTTTTACAGACATTTTACAGGTTTAAGATTGAACTTTGAACGCCACTTTCATGACAGCTGTGATAATGCGATGATTTTACAAGCGAAAGAAGGGATTGAGGCCGTTTCCAACAAGAGGAGGGTTCATAGTTTTTCTATTTGTTTAACTTTGCATAAACACATGCACATATATGGGTAGACATGTGTTTGTTTACATTAAATACATTTTTTATTTTCTCTTTCCTTTATTTCTTCTTTCTACCTTCATGTTTTTATTATTTTAGTTTTATACAAGTTTCTTTTTTTAGAGGGAATCAATTGTATAGTCTTTTTTCATAACATTGATTTTTGGGCTTTTTGTGCATTCGAATGAGAGACAGAACAGTGGATAGAGTCGGAAATCTGGGAGAGAGAGAGAGAGAGAGAGTGAGGAATGACATGCAGGAAAGGAGTCAACGGCCGGATTCAAACCCGGGCAGCCCGCCTCGAGGACTACAGCCTCGGCTCATGGGCCGCACAAACAAACCACCAGGCCACCAGAGCCCCGTTAAATTGTATTGTTGTCTGTACTGGATTCTACAAGATGAAAAGGCCTAAAATAAAAGTGCAGTCCACAGTTACACAAACCATGAAAGTGACATCACATTACCAAAGTAAGACAGAAGTATTTAAGTCTTCAACTACAACGTTACTTTCTTTACTAAGTCCATGGTACTGTAGACGTAAAGGTCTCAACTGTTCAACATGTGCTGCCAAAATCCCGTCCACACTGACACAGGGTCCTTTATTATAATACATCCTGGTATGTATCCAAGCAACTGTGACCTAATTCTACTGCATGAACGTACATTTAGTCGATGTAAGTTAGGAGCAAGCAGCCTGTAACAACGCTGGAGGACAGTTTTTAAAAGCTTTAAAAATACTGTAATTCCAAGAAGTATCTTTTGATACGACGGATGACACGGAACAGACGTGGATAAAAGACGTAGAAACGACCTGAATATGAAGTCTTTATTACACTGATGCAACAGCACCATTAAACCTCCAGAATACTCAGAATCAGACTGAAAATGAGAGAAATCCCTGAGGGGATACCCAGAGGCAGTTTGATAAAATTAACAAGGTCCATTTTCCTAATGACAGCTTAACACCATGAAAACACCCCATTACATGGTTGACAAGGGGGAGGGGGAGGGGGGGGGGGGGTGATGATCTTTTTGAGGTTAGAGGGCTTAGCCAGCCCCTGGGGCATGTTCCAACCAGCTATATTTTACTGTTCACTGGCATTTATTTGATTTAAATGAGCCCCGCTTTAGTATTAATGTACTCGCACTGCAGGAGCTTTGTTAACTCTGGAGAATTTAGGGGTGCATTGTGAGCTGCTGCCACCCTGTGAGGACTTTGTGCTTCTCCTGGAACAATAGAGCCTGTCCCCTGAACCCTCTTTTAGCCCAGCCAGGCCATCTGCTCGTCGGACTCATTCCAGTGGCTTCCCCCCACCAACAACCTGTTAGCTCCGCAGAGCAAGCTGCCCTCCGGCCATGTCAGGAATTAATAACAGGGATGAAGAGTCTCATATGATGCTGCAGCTGATACAAGTCAGTGCTTCCTCATATTACATTAAATACGACTTTTCTCTGAGCAGCTCAGTGTCCAGCTGGAAACTCGATTTTGTGTTGGCTTATGATTTGCTTTACGATAATAAAGTGGAAAACAACACCGATGATTCACGGAGGCTTTTATGGATATTGTCAGAGACCTTTCTTTTCTTGAAGATATCTAGTAATCCTTAATATTATATGTTGCATGTTTTAGTTTTTCTTTTTCTAAGGAAGCCCTCAGGGGACATGCATCCATTCTGTTAGTTACATGGTTTTCTGAGAGTTACCAATAAGTCCAGATCTAAAAAAAAAATAGCTGACATTAACTCATGACAGGAAAATTGATTAAACGGATGCAGGTCTGCTCAGGGCTTCCGTAGTTTTCACATTAACACAGGTCAAATGAAGTAGTCAGGGTGAGACAAACCTCGGCTGTACAATAACAGAGACAACTTCATACAGAAGCGTGCATTTCACACTTTCGATTGACTCCATGCATCAATAGAAAACCTGATGATGGGACACAGTGGCTGCTGCATCTGTGAAGCCCAGTCTCTCCGGCCAGCACAGGAGCAGGTGGAGGCAGACACCGTTACTTTGGGATTCAATTAGCATTTCTGAAAATGATCCCTCAACCCTGAATAGCTGATGGAAATGTCAGAAGCATGGCATAACTGTTGGTTTCTCCAGAACAAAAGTGCATTTGTGTTTAAGCCAAAAAGACTTAACTGCAGGAATTTGAGCCTGTCTATGTTCAGTCAAGCTTTTTTTTTTCAGCGATAATTAAGTAACAGAATTAACAGGCTGCTACAGTTCAATAGGCTGAGTCAGGAGAGTTTCAAAGTGAGAAGCTGTTGAGGGATTTTTCGAAGATTTAAACCAACTTCAAAAGGCTCATAAGCAGAAAAAACTCCAATTTAAAAAAAGGATTAGGAAGCAAAAACAGCATGCATACAAGTCAAAGAAAACGCTTCTGTTCTGCACCTTTGTAAAACAAACATTAAGAAAACATATAAAACTGCCCTGATAGGAAGCAATTTGAATTTGAATGTTGTAGTTTTCCCTCCATGAAGCTGCACATGGTGGCTCTTTTCTCAAACAAATGAGTGTGTGTATGTGCCTGAGTGTGTGTGTGTGTGTGTGTGTGTGTGTGTGTGTGTGTTTAGCCCCAGTGGTGCAGAGGCTTTGTGCTGCTGGTCACCACCAAGACACCGCTGGTAGCAACTTTTCCCTCCTTCTCTCCCCCTCCCTCCTTTCCTCTCCACCTGCAGCCTCTACAAGCTCACTTTCTCTGCTTCACAACAAAGTTTAACAAACTCTCTCTCTCTCTCTTTTTCTGTGTGTGTGTTTCTCCAGTTCTCACCTTGGTACACAGCTCTTCCCATTGACCGTGGAGTTGTTCCAGCTGCTGCTCCAGCAGAGCCGAGTCAGCGGCTGCAACGTACTGCGACAGGTCCGTCTTCATGGTGGTCAAATCCCTCAATCCACTGTTCAAACGCTGCAGAGAGAGCTCTGTCTCCTGCATAACACACACACATACACACACACACACACGCACACACACATATACACAGACACTTGAACACTGAGTCAGATAGCCATGAACAAGCTGCATGAACACGCTTCTCTAACTCTTTCTCGCTCTGACCGTCCAGATTAAAGAGCTGTGGACAGGACAGGGGGAGGGGAGAGGGGGTAGAAAGGGGGAGGGGAGTGAAAGCATGGGGTATTATTAAATAAGGGAAAGGGGGGTAAACTCAGAGGGGCTCTGGTGGTAGAGGATGGGGGTCGGACCCTGATGAAGTAGAGGGTTGGGGGGGGGGGGGGACTATGGTCAGTGTAGGGACCAGCTGACCTGTTTGGTTTCCATCCAGCAGATTCATGTTGCTGATTTATCGGAGCTCAAACAGCAACTTAACATCTTAATATCATAAACAGTGTGAAATGAAAACTATTCTTCAGCGTGATTACTTTGACATGAATTTCTCATTTTACTTTCTAATTTTCATCCAAAACCAGAAAATAAACTCTTCCATTATATCAGGTCACGCTAGGAAGTTTTCCTCTGTGACTATTTTTCATGCAAATAATAGCACAGAAATGTAGAAGTTATTTGAGTTTCAGTAACTCATTAAACCATTTTTTGGGGCTTTAGTAGAAAATGTATCCTAGTGAGCTGCAGCACTGTTAGTACTAAATGTTTTGTCTCTTTGCTTTTCTGACAGAAGACTGGACACTTTTATCTACAGTGACTAGACAAGGATTCAACAAATCAATAATAAATAATAACGGCTTTGTGAGTCCAAGTGTTCAAAAAGATAAGTGTCTTGGAATTTTTACATTTGATTATCTATTCTTCTTGTTTGTGCAATTATATATTTTTAAAGTCTGGGGGATTTTAACACAAAAACATTTTTAAAAATCCTAATGGTCAAATACTGTCTTTACTTTTTGTCCGTTCATGTTTATTGACTTAAAGCAGTACATAAAAAAAGAAATAACAACTGGAATCAGCTTTAACATGGTTTTGTATTATTTCCTAAAAAAACAGTGTATTTCCTATCAGTTGCTATGAGCTGTTAACACTCTAAAAAGCACTGCGTCTAAGGACCATACAAAGAAAAGAGGGGACTGTAGGACACTGGAATAAAAAGGTATAATTCTTGTTTCAATAGCAGGCAAAGCTGGTAACAACCAGTACAAAACAAATGATTACTGATCGAGAAATGAAAAGTCATTTCACATTACTTCAGAATATCAAAGTGTGATATTTGAACAGGGCTGCGTGCTTTAGTTTTTCTTTCATCTCTCATTATGGAGTGCACCGTGCACCGAGGCAAATCTAACCCAGAGGAAGCAGCTTTCTGTCATCGTGCAGCACAGCGAAAGAACTAATGACCGGGTGGATTTTGTGAAGCATTACTTATCTAAACAGCCTGTGTATTATTATTTTGATATACAAGGAGATGGTGGAGGGCTTTTTGTGCCTTTCTTTAGAGATAGGACAGTGGATAGAGTCAGAAATCAGGGAGAGAGAGAGAGAGAGAGAGAGGAATGACACGGGGAGAGAAGCCACAGGTCAGGTTCAAACCCGGGCCGCTTGCTTGGAGGACTACAGCCTCCGTACGTCGGGCTCGCTCACTAACCACTACGCCCCGTGATGTACAAAGTTGTATAAAACTAATCTTATGAGTTTGTCTTATATGTGTCATGTCCATTTATCTTTTGATTAAGTTGTTTTAGTTTAGTTTGTGGCTCCTCTTTACAGCTCTCTGAATCTGTGTGTGTGTGTGTGTGTGAAATTATCTTTATAAAACAAACTCCCCCTGTCGTCCCGTAGTTAGGCACTCAGCACTACAACCATTGAGCCTTACAAAAGGAACAAATACGTAATTTCTGTTCACTAAGTAAGGATGCGGTTGATAAAGGTCTCTCAGAAGTCATGATATCTTTAAGAGCGGCAGTATAAAATCTGTTCCATCAGTCAGTGTTTTTAAGACAATGTAGAATATTCAAGTGTTGCTTTCTTTCTTTTCCAGTGTTTGGGAACAAGAAGAGTGTAGAGTCATGGTAGAGTAATTACCTGAATGTGTTTCTCCTCCTCTGAGTCCTGTGGTCTCTCTGGTCGTGTTAGCCTGTTTTTCATCTCATCCAGGTCGGACATGACGCCGGTTATCCCCTCCTGACACTGAGACCACTTCTAAATGAAAGGCAGAAGACACAGGGAAGAGTTTCTTTTACAGGAGTCAGTTTTAAACATCTAAAATGATCTATAATCAGAAACCACAGAGATCCGGATTGCTTTATATTGCTATTTCTATAAAGTAAATCCAGGGGTGTATCTGGACTTTTTTGACTGGGGTGGCCCAACCCGGGCACTGACCTATGCTGGGGTGGCCTGAAGTGTGATGTGCGCACAAACACACACAAATAAATCAAAATGATTCACAAATAATTTCTACTTAACAACACAAGCTAATGGATACATTAGCTTAATCTTTTAATGACACAAAAAGAAATGTATGTTAAAGTCAGAACTTAAAGAGTTAAGCCAATCACAGTTTAGGATTTTTTGGGTGGTCTGGGGTGGCCAAACACATTTCTAAGGGTGGGGGGCATTGCCAACCCTGGCCACCCATCTGGATACGCCCATGTAAATCACAAATTGTCTGGGGTGAGATAGGGACAATATGAATGTTGACAGTGGTATTTTGCATTACAAGAAAAAGAAGAAGTGGTTTTGGTTTGGTTACCTTTGCAGTAAAAGCATCAGAAACAATGCAGTGTGTTTCCTGATAGAGTTTGTAAAACCATGTGAAAGGTAGGATTGTGCAATACTATCTCTGGTTGTCTTTATTAAATATTCCCAGAAACATCAATCTTTGTGAAGCTGAAAGGAATGTTTTGTGAACAACTAAATCATTCTTGGAAAAAGGACACAGGATATCTGCTTTAGTGATTTAGTAACTGGAGTCTGGCATCAAGCTAAAAAAGCAAACTTTAAGTGGAACATAACCACGGCCAGATCGCATTCATGTTCACATAATCCTTTATTTTGTTAACTGTAATCTGATGACCAGGTTGGTCTCATGCTGCCAGTTCCACTTTGTGCAGTGATGCTTCTCGCTGTGTGATCTTTGACATGTTGCTCAGAGGGATTTCCCTTCTCTGGGGTGGATCCTGTTCAGCTTACAGGGGTCAACACAACTTTCCCTGACCTCTCTGCGCCTGGGCACCAACACACAGCTACACTATCTGAAGTAAAGTCATTTAAAGTATTAAAGGTCACATATTATAATCATTTTTCAACAAGTTTAAATAACTCGCAGAGCTCCCAGAAACATGTCTGTGAAGTTGCCTGTTCTAAATCTCTTCTGATCCTGTATTTGATCATGCCTATAAACCCTTCTATTTCAGCCCTGCTCAGAACAGGCTGTTTCTGTGTCTGTAGCTTTAAATATGTAAATGAGCTGTGTCTGACCACGCCCCTCTCTGGAAGAACTTTTGCTTTCCTGCACCATGCCCTATTGTTTACAGTGAGAAGGACGACTCAGAGGGCAGAACTAACACCTAGCTCTGGGAGTGTCACCCACCTGGGGGAGGGGTTACTGCCCTTTGTGATGTCATGAAGGGAAAATCTCCAAACGGCCTGTTTGAGCACACATTTTCTAAAAAGTGGAGCAGGCAAAAGACAAAGAGGATGGACTTTTCTCATAATTGGGGGGTTTGTAGACGGACTATAGGGCCATATATTGTTGTAAGAAAAACATAGAAAAGTGTACTTTGCATAAATATGTGACCTTTACTCATTCAGTATTTACAACATCATTTCTGTCCTACAACAGCCAAGAAACACTCAGTGACAACAGTGGTATCTTTTACCCCTTCAACACAATAACATGTTTTTAAAGGCTTTATTGTACGATACATAAGCGATGTAGTGAAATAATGAAAAGAACAGACGCTGGTAAACAGCCCTCTCTACATGTGGATCATGGTTAGATTTAAGCTTCTCTTTGATCCCTCTTGGCTGGAGGCCTTTGCCACGGCAACACACCAGATCCTGTGTGCGTGTGTGTGTGTGTGTGTGTGTGTGTGTGTGTGTGTGTGTGTCCTGGATATGGGTCATGCAAAGCTGACACCTCCTGCTCTTTTTGTTAATACTGTTAAACATGCTGTCATTTCGGTCAAACACTAAACTTGTCAGAAAAAATCTGCAATTTTCACAAGATTCTACAACCTGCCATATCTGCAGAGGAAGAGTGTTGATATTTCTAGACAGTATCAAACAAAGAGACGTTCACTCAAGAATAATCTAGGATATTTTATAATAATACCTTAGAGACGTCTTCGCTGCAGTTTAACGTTCAGTCTGAACAGCTGGCTGAAACGGTTACACTCATAGAAAGGTACATCTCTGTTTTATTTATCATTTCATTCCATTTGAAAAATACTCCAACACTCTTATGTTATTTGGGTTTCTATAACTCTCTTATTACATGGTAGAACATGTGATATCAGAATCAGGTAGGTTTAAACATACAAGGAATCTGTCATGGTGTTTTTTTTGTTGAAAATCATTGGCCCCAGAAGAAGATTAAAAAATGTAAAAAGCTATAAAAAATCAAAACTCTTACTGTCCAGGAACTTAAACAGAGTAAGATCCAAACTATATCAAAACTAAATATCTACAAATAGTGCAATATTTATATTTATATTCAATACTCCATGAGCTGTGGAGTTGTTAAGGAAAGTGACAGATGATGGTAATTGTAAATATCTTACAGTTTCAAATATGTGCAACAGACAATCCTCGACTTCAGTGTGCATTGATGTAACGTATAAAGTCTGATTAAGATCTTAACATCAATGTACTGTAAAGTGACTATGGAGCTGGGTGGAAGTGAGTGTCATGTTAGATTTAATTAGTTGTAAATAAAATGTGGTAAGATTTAATATGACAAAATGAAAATGTGGTAGTCTTGGACCTAACCTGATGATTTGTGTTGACCAGGTCTCTTCTCCTCTCCAGCAGTGAACTGGTTCGCTCCCAGGCCTCCTGTGTGGCCTGCAGCTCTGACAGCAGTCTGCTCTGACACTCTGAGTCTGCCATGGCGTCACATAGCTGTCTGCCAGCCTCCATCGTCTGGGTGTACACGGAGGAGTGCAGGCGCAGAGCCTCCTCGACACACTTTAAAGATGAAGGATGACACAGGGCTTGTTGGTTAACTTCTCTTGAATTTCATTTGACCACTCCTCCCCGACAGAACACAACCCTAAACCTATACACTGACCTGGTAATCTTCTGTACAGCTCTGTAGCTGATGCAGTGTATACAGAGTTGGTCCAGCAGGGGGCAGCAAGGGGTCAACGTCCCTCAACAGTTTCCATACAATTTTCGAGCCCCGATTGAGGATTCTCCATTTTCCCACTTGTTCTTTTATGGAGGACCTGCGCTCGCCTGCCAGGGCCACAGTGTTGAACCAGCTCTTCCTCACACGAGTCACTCGTGCGATGAGTTCAGATCTGTGCAAGAGGCGCAGCTTTGTTAGAGTTAAAAAAACAGAAGACAAATGACAACTGTTGTAAAATGTGTTGGCTATAAAACACAGACTGTATAAAACATGGACGTAGTCTCAGTGACATCCCCCAGTGGATTCTGAAGAGGTGTTTTGACAATTGTGGTGGCCATATTGGAAATGCTGACTCTTCCTAACTTTTGGTAGTACAACTTTTACAGTACAGTTTTTACCAATGTAAAATTGAGCTTAAGAGACAAAAACGGTTTATGTACCAGGCTGTAAACATGTTTAATTCTGCTGTCAAGATGGGCTCTTTAACATGGGAGTTAATGGGGATTCCTTGATTTTGGAGCCAGCCTCAAGAGGACACTTGAGGAACTGCAGTTTTTTGTGCCGCCTTATTCATTTCTATTAACTTTTAGTTTATTATTTAGTTGGAGAGGATACATTTAACAATTCTGTTTCTTATTCATTTCCCCCAAAGTAATAACAAATAAGTCAAAAATGCCTTTAAAAGAGACTTTACATCAGTGGTACTCAGCCTTGTTAGACTTAAGAGCCACACTGACCAAAAAAAAGAATTCTGCAAGAGCCATAATCAAAAAAAAACTCTTACTTTCCTAAAATATGTGTGGGAAACACAGTGACATGACTTGCAAATAATGATTTCTGCTGACAATGTTTCCCTTCTTTAATTAATTACATTGGTTTTTTTTTCTCCAAGTAGGACCTAAAAGAGCAG
Source organism: Labrus bergylta (assembly GCF_963930695.1). Lineage (NCBI taxonomy): Eukaryota > Metazoa > Chordata > Actinopteri > Labriformes > Labridae > Labrus > Labrus bergylta. The sequence goes on along the minus strand of NC_089209.1, from coordinate 6,971,352 downwards.
CAACTAGTCCCAAATGAGCCACATGTGGCTCGAGAGTCTCGGGTTGAGTATCGCTGCTTTAGATACTTAAGAGATGAGATTTTTATGTACATGCATATGTGTTCATTTTTAGAAAATTCTAATGAAAAGTGTCTAGTGTTGTATTCAAGACCACACTGACCGAGACCAAGAAATACCCGAGACCAGAGCCAAGACTGACTGATTTATTAAGTCATTTATTAGAGGCAGCAAATCCACATCATTGAGCCTCTTACTGAGGGTAAATATTGTAATCTATGCCTAGAAACACAAACTGTGGTACGAGTGGAAAGATTGAAAGATCTCCAATTAATAAAAGACTCCATGGGTATAAACACTTAAACAGTAAAAAATGTGTCATAGTTTGTTCAGAGTCTATCTATCTTTCTAATTGCTACATGGACACAGCAGGATTTTAAGACTCTCGTAAAGCCTTGAGCACCAGTTCCAGCAGGGGTTTGAAAATAATATTTTCTTCAGATTCTTTAAGAGCTTTTCAAGCTTTCCAAAGAATGCAAAAAAAAAAAAGAAGAGATTTAAGGAAGTATTAGGGATAGAGACATCCAACTGTTCTAGGGCAGGAAACACCTGCACACAATGCCTTCTATTGTGCGTCAGTGTTTAACCAGTCAGTGTGTGGTTCTCACAGGAGAAGAAAGGAGAGTGATGATGGGCAAACCTCGAATCTAATGCAAGATTAACCATCAACAAGGTCAGATAACTGTGGACTGTGAGTGTTTAAACAGATTCTCTGCAGCATGACAACCAGACAGAGCTGATATGATTCCCAGGGATAAAAATAATTACTTAATGGTAAATGGACTTGAGCTTGTATAGCTGAAAGCGCTTTTACACCACATGTCACACCTACACATTCACACACTTATGGTGGAGGCTGCTATGTAAAGTGACCATCAGTATGAATTAATCCCATTCATTCATATACATTCTTACGGCGCTGACATAGCAGCTGGAGCAATTTGGGGTTAAATGTCTTGCCCAAGGACACATCGGACATGTGGCTGCAGGAGCTGGGGATTGAACCCCTGACCTTGAGAGAGTTGAGAGATGACTGACTCTACCACTGAGCCACAGCCGCCAGAACATTTAATCCCTTCTCGAATGATTAAACACACAGATTTAAGTTTAAACTCCCCTTCTAATTCTGATTGACTCTCAGTCAGCTTTCAATGCCACAGTTTTTAATCTTTGTTTCATCTATTCTATTATTTGTTGAACATCTAAATTTAGTTTTTCTCTAGTGATGCACCTTTGAGAAGCAGACAGACCTTGAACCTTCATAAAAAAGAAGAAAAATAGAGAAGGAGGAGTAGAAGGGAAAACTGCTCTTAAAATGTGATGAAAATGAATAAAGAAAATGAAAGAGACCTAGACTCTTGTCTATTGTGCCTATTTGGAAAGAATCACTACTGTGGACTAAGCTAACCCCTGAAACTGAAGAAAGCTAAGATCGTCTCTGAATTCTCGTCTTGAAAAGAAACAAAGATGGACAGCAGAACCGGAGAAACGAGGGCTTAAAGCAGGAAGCGGCCCGCAAAGCTGGATGGAGTGTTTTAGACTCTCAAAGAGGAAAGCTCATTAAGGTTACACATTCATACAAGCGTTGGATTTGAAGTATTTAACTTACATCCTCGTAGATGTTTCCATTACTCACCTTTTCTCTTCTACTTCTGTTTCCATGGACTCGAGCGCCTGACAGAGAAGACTGTGCAGGAGCTGGTGTCCATTAATCATCTCAAGCTCAAGCTTCTGCAGGAGAGAAAAAAAAACAACAGGAGGAGAGAGAACAAGATGAGATTTAAAAAACATATCTTTAACTAAACTCACATCACTGCAGCACATGAGACAAAATAGTCATATATTCTATATCACACTGAGTGATACTGATTTTCAAAACAAACTTTTTTAAACTAAGTAGCATGCACTATTTAGAACAGATGGCACTCGTACCTCCATATTCTGCTGCCATGATCATAATGATATGTTAAAAATGTTGTAGGAGCTATTTTGTTAATTGTTTTTTTTTTGCTTTTGTTTTTGGCTGTCCTTCAGGTGAACACCGGGGGGGGGCAGTGGTCACCGTGTCAGGTGTGTCACTGTGAGGTCACACATCAGGAAGGGACGCAGGTTTTCTAACAGGAGAATGAAATGCGGCACAAAAATGTTTGTTCGTTTAGCGTGATCTTCAATTAAAATGAAGTGATCAGTGACCAGACATTAAACGTCCTTATTCCCTGCGTACGGACCAACTGGAGCGGGTCAATAGTGGTCGTTTGTTTTTTTGACAAAAAGCCACAATTCACAAGCCGCTGATGAGGTCATTCATTCAGCTTCCTGATGCCCTGATTACAAAATATTTTGTGTTTAATATTATCAAATATAAATGTTTATTATGTACAGTATGTAGTAACCTATTGGAGGGAAAGCCTTAACCAAAACTCTGCAGAAAAATGAACTCTGAAGTGAGAACAGCTGTTAAGTTTACTCTGCTTCAACCCAACAGAGCAATGAGATAAAGTGTCATTTAGGTTTAAGTCATTCGAGTTTTATGCTTTTTTCTGTTTGCTCTGATGCAACAAACATAAAGCGCCTTGAATGAGTACTGCAGTAATGCAAACCAAAAAGCCATAAAGAAATGTGGCACCTGTGAGCTGATTAAATCTAAACGATGTGTTAAAATAAAAGAAATGAAGAGAATCTAAAATGGTGATTTTGTACCTGATGATCAGAGAGCATCTCCTGGAGACTGGAGTAACTCTGAGGTGTTTTAGACATCAATTCTTCTTCAAGCTTCGTTTGGACGGACTTCAGGTTCTCACACTTCTCCTGAAAACTCAGAGAGCGCTGATGCTCAGCTTGCAGCTCTCTGGGGAAAAAAATATACAATCTCTCATTATTACTGTATAAACTGGAAAAAACACAACATTCATGCTTTAAAAAGCTGCAGCTTGTACCTTTAACAAGTTAGCGTTAAGGGACGGTCAATGCAACGATTTTATTACATCATTACACATTTGCTCAAGAACACTAGATGATTTTGAACACACCAAAATAAAAAAAGATTATTCATATTGAGCATATTAAAACAACGTAAAACACCATGATGACACCCTTTCTCTGTGTGTCTGAACTTTCTCACCTGTTCATGTCAGACATGTGAGTCAGGCGTTCAACCCATTGCCTGCTGAGTGTGTGCAGTCTGTCCGTCTCCTTGTTGTTAAGGCTCACGTAGACACTCATCTCTTTGACGTCAACCAGCGGTGCAAACAGGTCACTGAGCTCAAAGAGAACCTGCTACCCATTGAGAAAGAAAACATTTTTTTTCAATTTGGGACCAATTTTGGTGACTTTAACACTTAAGCTTCAGGGACCTAGTCGGGCTCTACAGTTGTGACCTACAGCTCCCTCAATGTTCGGGTTCAGTGGATATGAATATAGTATATAACATTACCTTGGACTAAGATACTTAACCCCCAAATATTTGCATAGTTCTCTTCATTTTGGAAAATTGATGCCATCTATACTACCAACTATACTACCAGTGATCAAATTCTAAGGAAAGCATAGAAATGTGATGATATTAAGGAAAGTTCTGGAGTTTAAAGGAGGGTTTCTTTTGATATCTAGCTGTGAATGGATTTATTGACGAGGGCAGATAAAGTGTAACTCATGCCTAACCTAAAAAGAAAAAACGTATCAGATCTATGTGTTTCTAAGTTTTGTTGAGTTATGACACATAGAACAGCTTATGCCTCACTTTTACACAAAAGTAAGTGTCATAAATTAAAGGTAAATTAAGTTGAAATCAGAAGGATTCTGTACTAACCTTCACTGAATCTGTGTTATTCGGGCTTTTGTTAAGTTTATCTTGAATTTCCTGCGTCTGCTTTTCGAAGGCCTCCAGACGAGCATGAAGTAGTTCCTGCTGCTCCAAATCCTCCTGCACGGACACGGAGAGATGTCATGATTATTTTCACCTTGATTTGTTTGGTCTGAACGCCAAGAAACAGTTTCACATTTAACTTCAATGGAATTTGCATCATCAAAAATGTCACTGATTGAATATGAGGATGACTGATAGTCACCTCAGAGATGAGTTCAAGTGAAGCAACACTCCTGCCTTCAACATTTGTTCTCACCTGAAGATGTTTCTTTCTTCCTGATATTGCCTGGCTCAGCAGCAGGATGTCACGTGACAGCAGTCTGGTCTCTGATTGGATAAAATTTGCAGCCAGAGGTTGTAGCCGTCCAATTACAGGCTTGGAAGCCGAAAGAACATCTCCCATGCCTCTTTGCAAATCTTCTGCAGCCTCCTGCAACTTCTGGTGTCAATGAACAGACAATAAACAGCCAGTTGGACGAAGTGATGAAAGATTGCAATCACTACATTTTTTTAATAGATTCATTGGGGTGGCTGTGGATCAGCGTCATGAAGATGTATCCTTGGGCAAGACACTTAACCCCAAGTTGCTATTAAGAATGCATATGAATGCGTATAAATGGGGTTAGTTCATACTGATGGACACTTTACATAGTGGCCTCTGCCATCAGTGTGTGAATGGGGGTGAATGGGAAGGCGTGACCTGTGGTGTAAAGCACTTCGAGTAGTTCAAAGACAAGCTCAAGTCCATATACAGTTCTTACCATTTTCAATAAGTCCATTTTCTGTTTAACCATGAAATAAAGTTTGTCCAAACTGTTTTTATCTTTGCACTAAGTAATTATCAGGATATAACGAGCTAGATTTTCATGCGGTTCCTGGTTTGTTTGGACTCAGATGTTCCAAAATACACTTTTCTGTCCACTTTTGTACAGGATGGAAATGGAAAATAAAATGACGTGAATGGAGTCCCAAAAAATTTGTTTTTCCACAAAAATGTGCAAAACAACACGTGATGTCGCATGTAGTCACTCCAGGTACAAGTAGTACACAAGAAATGAGATTCCATCCACTGAGAAGAGCATATCTGATATTTCTGCTCATGAGAGCACGCAGTCTGTTCTTTTCCAAGAATAAAGAGACTCGGCTCTTTGAAAATTAAATAGTGAATGTAAAGCAAAGAGTCTCTGAATGAGCTGAGATGAGACAAGCTGGGAACGATGGAAGCTGCATAAAAAAGTAATCATGTTTTTTAAACTAGTTCTGTTTGTATGTGCTTGTTTCTCAACTCAGTTGGGAGTTCATTAAAATCCGATATTGTCGAGCCTGTTCAAATTCTTACAATCTCAACACATTGTGCCAGATTCACCACATGTAACATTATTCAGTTTATTCACTGAGCTGATAGAGTGAGCTGTGACTACATAAGCAACGACTTTCTTCAGCTTAAGCCACATGAGTCTCACTGAATCCTTTCTTGTGTGAAGTCAAGTTCTTACAAATGTCCTCAACAGTAATGACACTTTTTAACCACATAGAAACAAACCACCAACTTAGAGATTCTTCTGCGTTCTAAAAGCTCCTGTGAGGAACTTTTGGTATTTGTGGATTCTGGCGCCCCCTGTGGAAAAATCTGCACGTTTTTTCTTCGCTAATCTAGTCCTGCACATGTTAAAGTAGCGTTTTTTTTAAGTCAAAAAGCCTGATGTTGCTTTCTTTTAACAGTCAATCACATCACATCGTTGAAATTTCCATAACCATCAGTTTCTGCTTCACACCGACACAAGAATCTGATTTGTGGACTGTACTGACCTGGACGATCATTGGCTGTCATGAGGGTGTTTTGGCTTCACTTGTATAATGACATGAGATGGAGACGCTGTCCATATGTACAGTTGCAGGAAAAAGTATGTGAACTCTTTGGAATTTCCTAGTTTTCTGATTAAATTGGTTATAAAATGTGTTCTGATCTTCATGCAAGTAAACAATAGACAAACACAGTCTGCTTAAACTAATACCACACAAACAATTACATGTTTTAATGTTTTTGTTGAACACAACATGTAAACAGTCACAGTACAGGGTGGAAAAAGTATGTGAACCCTTGGATTTAATAACTTGTTGACCCTCCTTTGGCAGCAATAACCTCAACCAAACGTTTCCTGTAAATGCAGATCAGACCTGCACAACGGTCAGGAGGAATTTTGGACCATTCCTCTTTACAAAACTGTTTCAGTTCAGCAATATTCTCGGGATGTCTGGTGTGAATCGCTCTCTTGTTGTCATGCCACAGCAGCTCTATCGGGTTGAGGTCAGGACTCTGACTGGGCCACTCCAGAAGGCGTATTTTCTTCTGTTGAAGCCATTCTGTTGTTGATTTACTTCTGTGCTTTGGGTCGTTGTCCTGTTGCATCACCCATCTTCTGCTGAGCTTCAGTTGTTGGACAGATGGCCTTAAGTTTTCCTGCAAAATGTCTTGATAAAGTTGGGAATTCATTTTTCCGTAGATGATAGAAATCTGTCCAGGCCCTGATGCAGCAAAGCAGCCCCAAACCCTGATGCCCCCTCCACCATACTTCACAGTTGGGATGAGGTTTTGATGTTGGTGTGCTGTGCCTTTTTTTCTCCACACATAGTGTTGTTTGTTCCTTCCAAACAACTCAACTTTGGTTTCATCTGTCCACAGGATGTTTTGCCAGTAGTGCTGTGGAACATCCAGGTCCTCCTTCTGCAAACATCAAGCGTGCAGCAATGTTTTTCTTGGACAGCAGTGGCTTTCCCCGTGGTGTCCTCACCATGAACTCCATTCTTGTTTAGTGTTTCACGTATCGTAGATTCGTCAACAGAGATGTTAACATGTGCCAGAGATTTGTGTAAGCCTTTAGCTGACACTCTAGGATTCTGCAGTCATCTTTACAGGACGGCCACTTCTAGGGAGAGTAGCAGCAGTGCTGAACTTTCTCCATTTATAGACAATTAGACGAGGCTTTTAGAGATTCTTTTGTAACCCTTTCCAGCTTTATGCAAGTCAACAATTCTGAATCGTAGGTCTTCTGAGAGCTCTTTTGTGCGAGGCATGGTTCACATCAGTCAATGCTTCTTGAGAGTAGCAAACTCAAAACTGAAGTGTGTTTTTTATAGGGCAGGGCAGCTTCAACCAACATCTCCAATCTCGTCTCATTGATTGGACTGCAGGTTGGCTGACTCCTGACTCCAATTAGTTCTGTGAGAAGTCATTAGCCTCGGGGTTCACATACTTTTTCCACCCTGCACTGTGAATGTTTACATGTTGTGTTCAATAAAAACATGAAAACATATAATTGTTTGTGTGGTATTAGTTTAAGCAGACTGTGTTTGTCTATTGTTGAGACTTACATGTAGATCAGAACACATTTAATGACCAATTTAATCAGAAAACTAAGAAATTCCAAAGGGTTCACATACTTTTTCCTGCAACTGTATACACTGTTTATGGTCTTTATACATGCAGTCTAATCTAAACACTTAATTATTTAAATTGTTAGTGTTTGATTTTTTCTTTCCATAGTAAGGATGTAAGGATGAACCATAGCTTGACATTCCAGTTTGTGCCAACAGCTAGAAAACAGCTGATAGAAAATTGGAGTCATAACCCTCATGATTTTGGTTTACACACTCACACCTGACTGCTGAACCAATCCTCCTTTAACACCCTGAACTCACCTCCACTGACTGAACCACATCCTGAGTGTCCTGTTGAGGGGACGACAACAGAAGCTCCTCACACTGAGTCTTCACTCTCTGCAGGCTCAGGACGCTCTGGTCAGAGAGCTGAGTGTACTCCTGCCAGAGGGAGAGTGTCTCTGCAGCCTTCATGTGCTCATCCTTTAGATCCTGCAACGCGTCCTTCCACCTGATGCAAGCAGAACACAGCAGTACTGGAAAACTCTGTCATGTGTGTATTCAGACAGTGAGGCTAAAACTGTGTGGTAAACTGGAGTACATTAGAAGAATAAGAAGATGTGATTATTTAATCCAGCAAAGGGAAATTCAATTTTACACTGTTATTAAGACATGCTACAGACACACACACACACACACACACACACACACACACACACATGCACAAACAGGATCCTTTGGACATGCACTAATGGAGGGACATCCCTCCAGGATGGGAGGTTATTTCTGTCTTTTTTAAACCTTTTTATCACAATATTTTTTGTATTTTAAGGCCTTTCTTTGCTCAATGTCATATTTCTGTGAATGCTCTGAGTGTTCCAATTGTTCTGTTTTTATTTCTGCAGAGCACTTTCAAAGAGTTTCCACTGTGCAGAATACTTATATCTTCGTGCCACTGACCTTTTTCTCTCTCTTTCCATCTGATCACTCAGACCCTGAGCTGCTACATGATGTAGATTCTTCACCAGACCCCGGTAGGATTTGTCCAGGGACATCCAAATCTCTCCCTCTCTTTCAGCCTTTTCTTGAAATTGCTGTGGGGGAAAAAAAACAACAACAACCTTTTATTGGTTTTCTTCAGAGAGGTGCACATACTTTCCTTCATTGTAAGTACCGTGACTGTCAAATACTGACAGCTTCAAGTCCATGAAGGCTGGTACCTCAATGAATCTGTCAAAACTAGATGGACAGGCTTTCAACTTCATACAATTACAACTGGCTATTTCAGAGGAAAAAAAAATTAAACTGCAGCTTAAATCTGTCAAGCCTTTAAGACTTTTCTTAACATGCCGGAGGCTTGAAGTGGTAAAAAAGCACCCGAGTGATTGTGCAGATTATTATGATAGAATGTGGCCTTTATGTGACATGACAAGTCAGAGCTTTTTTTTTTTCTCTCACCTGGAGGACGTCCTTGTCTCCTTCTGCCTGCTTGAGCGAGAACAGAGGAGCTCGCTGATGCTGCAGAAAACAGCGCGCCCTAGTGGTGTGCAGAGACGCCTCCCTCAGATCGCTCTCGAAGCGTCCCCACTCCTCCACAGTCTGTCGCAGAGCTGGTGTCAGAGCTTCAATCTGCAAAATGAGCACAAAGACAGATAGCATGTTATTCGGTAGAAGGGATGTCAGGACACCAGAATTTAAAACTTTGATTCAGCACTTACAAAATCAAACGATATTGATAACTATTTTTAAACCATGGCAACAAAAGTAGAAGTCCTGGGCATTCACTTTTGTGTTTTTAATGACCCAAAATTGTAAGAATACTTCAACACACTGTCTAAATAGCACATGGAATGTATTTGTGCAATGTAGACAGTGACCTCAGTTGTCCACATAATAGGGAAATGACCCACTTCAAACATGTCATCTCAATTATCACTTAGAGTATAATGTCGTCTAAATTGACCTGTGAATTTTAATGAACCACCGCTGCTCTCTCTCTCTTTCACTCATGGCAGTTTTGGGGGGAAAATATGACTGAAGAGCTGTAGTGTTTTGGTACTTTTTGATACCATTGGTCTTAATAATTATAGAGATGTTATGGTGGTATTGAAGAGTATCACAGTATTGAACTTTTTGACAACCTTATTAAGTAATAGTGTTTCCTCCAGTATAGTTTGGAGGACTCACTCATTCATTTGAGAGTATCAGGTTGCCTTTTTTGAAAATATATAGCAGTGACTTTTACCCAGATTTGTTTAACAAGCAAACAAACATTGGTTTAAAACAACAAAATGTTTTGTACCTGTTTACCCAGATCATCACAATCCTCACAAACTCTCTCTGTCTGGTCAGAGAAGATTACATCACAGGTGTGTTCCTCATCCTTTCCATCACACACTCGTGTCAGTTTCAACTTCTGCAGAGCTGCGGTCACTTTCTTCACTCGGCCCTTAACATCCTGGGAGACAAAGTAGTCTCAGATTAGGCAGAATGAGCAAGCGAGATGATTTAGACAAAAGCACCAGTTTTTCATCCTGTCACCGTACCTCAGACGCCTGCAGAGCCTTACGCGCCACACTTTGACCACTCGGCTGTTTCCAGTGATCTAGCTGCTTTTTCTGCCGTCTTGTCCAGTTCTTAAGATGCTGTAAACGCCTTTCTCTGTCCGCACACGTGTGATGTATCTGTTCAGCTCCTCGAATCTGAGGGGAGGGGCGGCGGAGACAAACAGTCGTTGATTCAAGGCAGAAATGCAATCTTCATCTTTTTAGTTATTTTGACGAGTCCTGCAGCTGTTTCCACTGTTGTTGTCATGAACTGAATTATCTTTGTGGTTTCACAGGCTGGTTCAAATGTTCATAAACTTTTAACCGATATGTCTACTCATAATCATCTTTGAGCCCTTCGTGGTAGAGACATTTTGATTTCTCTTCGATTCTTTGAGTTTGAATTTGAAAAGTTGTTTGCCTCAAGATCTAAGCCACCCAGGAGAACATTTTTTTTTTTGCTACATCAGCTCTCTTTCACAACAAGTCCTACTAACATTTTGCATATTTGCTTGTTGCAAACTTTGCTCCAACTGTACACAAATGCCCTGGTAACCTTGTTTTGATAGATATTTTAGACCAGAGACCTCAGGAGAAGGATGCATTTGGAATCGCTTCACTGTTGATTCTGCAGCTCGTGAACTCTAACTACATAGTAAACACACCTGGCTCTCCAGCTCTCTCTGAACGTGAAGCCACTTCAGTCTGAGGGCGCCGAGGTCCTCTGCAAACTTTGTACGCTTAAAGTGGAGAGCATGGACGTCCGGTTCAACAACATGAGGCCCAGACTGGCACAAGAAATCGAGGAGGAGCTGCCCGTTGACCACGCCTGCCTTTAACTCCTGAGAAGGAAACGTTCATATTCAGAGAATACAGAAAGTTATACAGAGAGTTACATATGAAAAACAAGCCCACATCATCCAGCTGTGATATTATACAGGTACCTCTGCTGTGCTGCTGAAGTTGCTTACATGTACACAGTGTTGAACGCATACTTTATTTATTCCTCACTGTTCTTGAAGTCTGAAAATCATTCACATTTATATGAGAGTAACAGCTATAAGCTTCTACTTCATCTTTGCCCATTAAGAGAATATTATTGAGGAGTTTTAAGCTGGTAGGGAAACTGACTAATTAACACTGATGCCTTAATAATGTCTTTAACCGCTGCCACAGGGTCACAATCAGACAAGAAAATTGCAGAAACAGCCTTTATTTGCATTTAAAATGATAAAGATATACGATCAGGTTATAGGTTATACCAGTTGTAAGTAAGACTATGGGGGGGAAACAGTTTTTATTTACATACTTTCTAAAGCAGAGTATGGTTGAGTTGTTTTTTCTTTTCTGAGTGAAAAAGGTCAGACACATGAGAGAAACAGCTAAGGCCAGTAGGATCTCTTAGTGTGAATTGGCGCTATTGTGACGACCCTGCTGGTTGCTTGTTTTGCTGGCTGTGCTGTCTGCGTGTTTCAGATGCTCAGCAGGTGTTGAGAACACCTGGGACGGGTGTTCCCAATCCATAAGAGCAGGCCCCACTTCCTCATTGTTGGGAAGAAAGAGAGACAGAGAGAGAGAGGCTGCTCCCCGATTTAGCCATGCTCCTCTTTCCTTTTGTATGATTTTAAACACTCATACCTTTGCTCATGCATACACTTTAACACAACTGATTGAATGACTTCCACATCTCATGTTTGCTGAACTCACTAATTAACTTAAATAAATGTAACATATTGGAGTAACTCCTTGTCTCCTCCCGCCATTTGTCACTGGCTTTGAGCCGGCTGTATAGCCGGCTGTAAATAAAGATTGATGTTACAGACTTAAGCTAATTCACTAAATGTCTTTAAAGTTAGCACAGTGTGTAATATTGAAATACAATCATTACCATTGGAATAAACACTCAAATTAACCAGTTCTGTACAGAAACTTAGAGAAACAGTGTACGTTTGAGTGACCTGGTAGTGCTGCAGGTGTTCAGTGATGTGAGCAGCGTCTTCGGCCTTGAGGACAGCGTCTGTCTCCTGGTTCAGTCGAGCCTCCTGTGTCCTCAGCCAGTCCTCCAGCTCACACAGCAGCCTCAGAGGAGGCCAAACTGTCAGCAGGCGCTAACGGACAGGAAGGAGGTTTTAAAATTCTAATTCTATCCTTGCTCTTTTTAATAGTTTAATTAATTCTGTGAGTTAGCCATCTGCTAACTCTCAGTTGGATTACAGACATCTGGTCCCGTCTAAATGAATGAACCTTTCTTTGGTTGATAACATCGTGACATCATCTCCTCTGGTGATTGACAACGTCTTAGATATAGAAATGAACTTTCTGCAAGACAGACCTGGCAGGAAAGTTTTAATTAATATAATTTAGGATCTGCGGTTCCATTCACTGGTGATGAACGGCGGTGGGGGAAAATAAAAAAAAATGATCTTCAACTCCTGAATTCCTGAAGTCTTTAATCACCCCAAAGCTGATACAGCACAAAGACTCCCCCTTTAGGAGGAGTGGGAGGGGATTTCTCCAAGGCTGAGTATTTTTTGAATAGAAAAAGGCTTTTCAATGGATTTGGATTTAGTGATATGTCCAGTTAGCATTTCGTCTCTGCTGAAAAGACGTTTAAAAGATGTCTCGGGCAGCCGTTGAAATTATGTTCAGTTCAGACCAGAATTCACCGGGAAATCTGCTCTTGTGTCAAGATTGGTCACACGTTCCCACACATGTTAACGCCAATTCTCAAATCCAATCTCATAAATATTGCTGATAAAATGATTGCATTGACTGTTCAGGGCATCGCCGTCACTGACCACAAAAGATTTCATGGGTAGGGTGGGATTTGATCACCAGATGCCTGCATACAAGCTCACCGCTAACCAACATCTCCCTTCACCTACAAGCCGTTAGGTTAAGATCAACTAGGTCTGCACCCAGATCTAGAAAGTTTGGATCATCATGCCGTGGTACGCATCAGTGCATCTGTATTTATAAACTGATGCCCTGTGAAATCTCTCTGTGAGTACTGTACCTGCTGCAGGCGGTCTTGTATCTTCGACAGGTCAGAGGTCAGCTGGCTCCAGCTTGAATCCAGCTGGCTGAGCTGAGCTCTCAGCCCGGGACAGTCGGCTTCTCTCAGGTGGAGCAGCTGAGAGGCGTCCCGGGATACAGACGCCCTCTGCACTGACTGGGACTCGACCTCCATGGAGAAGTCCTGAGGGGGGGTTTGTGAGGAGAAGCAGTGTCAGAAAATGAATCAGTTATGTGTGATTAATACTTTAAAGAGGTGATTGAGATTCATGTCACACAACGACCTGTTTCAATAACAATATTAAACTGAATATCTTCTGTTTAAAAACATTTCGATTTTAATTATGAGCAACAGGAGTGCGTTGTTGTTCCGAAGCAGACAGATCTTATTTACTCGGCTAAAATGAAAGTTCTAATATTATTTGATTTGGTTCTGGTTGTTCCGGTCTTTTCTGGAGATTCATGCTGTGTTATGAGATTCAAATAAATACTAATAAATAAATAAATAAATAAATAAATAAAGCAGGTCTTTTTTTTCAGAGCGAAAAGTCCGTCCAGTCATGGAGAGTAGAGATGTGGATCGAGCCTACGTACCAACATTTGACTTGATCTGAATCCAAAAACTAAGATCTGATTCAGAGACTATTTCTGTGAATACTGACCCATTCAAGGGAATTTTTTTTAACACATTTTTTTGTTTCATTTTACTTAATTAATCCAGAGGGGGAAATTGTGGTTTACACTCTGAGAGACATGCTTCTCACACACTTGCTCAAACAGGAGCCTGTGGACCTGCATTAATGGAGAGATGTCAGAGTGAGGGGGCTGCACATGAAACAGCTCAGGAGGTGACTTAGCAACTCTCCAGCAACCAGACCAACTTCCTTCCTCTGGTCCACATTGGGACTTGAACCAGCAACCCTCCGATTCCCAACCAAAGTCCCTACAGACCGAGCCACTGACCCCATTTCATTCAATGTGATCAGATCATTTAATCCAGCGTTTTTATTTTATTTCACGGAAGTGAGAAAAGAAAGGTAAACCAAATGTGTGATTTTTAAATTATCCCTGTGCTTCTTACATTTCCAACTCTAGTCCGACTGCACAAACCAGAGGCACAAGTTAGAGCTAATTCAACTTTGAAAAGAGATGTAAAAAACCAACATGTGTGCACAGTTGTCATGTGTCTGCTGAGGAGAACAAAGACCGTGTTCTTGTGTTAATACCACACAAATGGAAACAGGAGCCGTCCTCACAATATGATTTATAAATGTTCTAAGAAGACTTGAAGCGTTACCAGCAGCTCGATCAGATTGCTGTGAACACACTCGGCGCTCAGCTCAGAGGTGTCGGCCAGGTTTGACCAATTCTTCAGACGTTTGTTGGCACCGACCAGCCAATCGCTGACCGAAGTAAAATCTGTGTGGAATCTGTGAGGAGGAGGAAAGAAACCATAGAAATTAGACTAATATAATAAGAAAAATGTACTAAGTAGGGTATGAGTTTTTGCAGTGTTCCTCGTTTAAGGGATGGATCAAATTGCCGGGAAGGTTTCATTATCCGCCTCCTTTTTGTTTGTTTATTGCAGTCAGTCTTACCTGGTCCGGCTGTCCTGGATGTCCATGCAGCGTTGAATCTCCTGCTCTGTCCACCTGTAGGCGCTCTGCCATCGCTGCTCAAGGGCGCTCCCCGTGTGACTGACCGCGGCGGTGAGCGTTGGCTCCATCTGCAGCAGCTTCCTCTGATCCAGGAGCAGTCCTAAAGAAGCTCTGCTCTCATCCAGCTGGACCAGTGTTTGCTGAGAGGAAAGGTTGGAGAAGAGATGGTGCTTTTTCTGGCTTTCATACAGTTTTTATTAGAAATTCTATTAAAACTAAAAGACAATCTGACATAAGGGGCAGAAAATTGTGGCAAAATTGCATCTGTGAAATGTAAAAAAGGTTAAATTACAGAGAGGACAAATCAGCTAGAGAGTTAGATACCACTGATTCATGCTCTTTGAATAACCCCACTGCTATGGTAACGGGTCTTTTTTTTTTTCTCTGGACAAACATATCATATCTGAACCCTGCCCTGAAAATATAAAAACAACCAAAAGAAAAGAGTGGAGTCAGTCAGAAATAAAAGGGTCAGATGAAGAGGTGACCTCATATAGTCGAGTACTCGACGATTCATTCGTCAGAGTCGACTGCCAATCTCATCGTCGAGCACAAGGATCACTGCATTCCAGCTGTATTGGGTTTTTTATGTGTAAGTTTACTTTTTCTCTCTCTGAGCCAAACAGAGAGACTAATCCACGCTTTCATCACTAGCAGGCTGGACTATTGTAACGCTCTCCTTTCTGGTCTTCCCAAAAACACAACCAATCGGCTACAGCTACTACAAAACTCTGCCGCACGAGTACTGACAAAGACCAGAAGGAGAGCACGCATCACACCTGTTTTAGAATCTTTACACTGCCTGTTAGTTTTCGTGTTGATTTTAAAATTCTTTCATTAGTTTATAAAGCATTACATGACCTTGCACCAGACTACCTATCAGATATGATTTTAGTTTATGAACCAGTACGGCCCCCTCAGATCCTCCAGCTCCTCTCTCTTAGTTGTTCCGCAGAGCAGGACAAAAACCTTCGGCGACGCTGCTTTCAGCTGTTACGCTCCGAGACTGTGGAACGACCTTCCTGAGGGTCTGAGAGGAGCCCAGAATATCAAGATTTTTAAACGCAGTCTTAAAACTCATTTATTCAGTCTGGCTTTTATATAGTGCTTTATATAAATTCAAATCTTAACATTATTTATCCCACTACAATTTTAAATATTCTTCTCCTATGTATTAATTTTAATATCTTTTTGCTTTTATGTGTCGTATTTTATTTTCTATTTTTTATACATATTTCTTAATTCTTATTGGTGTGCATTAGTCTCTCAATGACTTTTATCAATGATTTTATAAACTACTTTTTTTGTCAATAACTTTTCTGCACTCTTGTAAAGCACTTTGAACTGCAATTTAATTTGTCTTAAAAGGTGCTGTATAAATAAAGTTTGATTGATTGATTGACATAGACTTGCCAAATAATTCATGGCTCATAATTCATACTTTAAATGCAGTTCTGAAAACCACTCGTACATTAAATCAATCTCTTTAGTGAGTGCAGAAATCGCTCTGAACACATGTTTTAATGACAATATCTATAAAGTTCCTGTCTGAGATGAATTATAATCACATTCTCAAGATATTATAATGTGTTCATCAGACTTTATTAAGCAAGACTTTTGCCATGTCGTCATCTATCATGACACATTCAATTCAAACCTTTTATTTTTATTTTTGAAAGGACATGGAGGTGTTCCTTTATTGCACATGAGGATCACAAGAAGCTCATTAAAGCTGAGGCAGAGACGTCACTCCCTCCACATACTCTGCAGCACCATTTAAACATGTAAACTAAGTTAAGAGGCAAGTTGACTGGAAAGAGTAAATGTTATGATACAAAAAGAAAATCTTGTTTATTGGGTGTCTGAGTGATTTAAAGAGATCTGGGTAAAATCAGAGTGAGATGAGTGGAACAAATTCTGATGAGGCAGCAAACACTGAATGATGCGTGTGTGTAGTGTTGGAGGTGTTGTCACCTGGCAGAGATGTGAACGATCCTTTACTAACTCCTCATCGTCTCCCTCCGGTTCCTCGCTGCTGATGAAGGCTTCGACATCGTCCAGCAGCCTTCCAAGCCGACCGCAATTATCCTCCCAGCGGTTCCACTCCTGCAGCATGCACACATCCACAAAACATAACATTTGAGTAAATAACATTTGATTTGTGAGCACAAACACAGAACACAAGGAATTATTCCAGCAGAGACCCCACTTCTTGTTTATGTATGAACTTTTTATGGCCCTCAGCAAATGTGCACTACAAACCTGGAGTCTCCTTTGAGAAGCCGCTTCCAGTCCCAGAGCCTGTTGCTGCAAAGCTTTGGCTCGGACCTCCAGCTGGACCCGCTCATCCTCCTGACATTCGAGCGCTTCTGGCTCACGCTGGAACAGATGCTGAACAAAAGCCAACTGAGATCTGAGGACCTGCAGGAGCTTCTGGATCGACAAGAGACAAGATTCATGACAGAAGGGAAGGGAAATTATTGCAAAGTAAGCCTGAGAAATGAAGCCAGAGACTCTGAATGTAAACCGAGGCCAAAACATCTCTGTTTTAACAAAAAGAGAAACACAAAAATCAAGCACAAGCTGTCGTTTCAGGTTGTTTTAGCACTGAATATCCCTTTGATATCTATCATGAGGCTTTCTCTACACCTTTGGGATAGTGCCTAAGCATAAATCTGGTCTCCCCCTGCCTGTTGAACAACTTGTTGAAAGCACAGTGAGACCTTGTGTCTGCAGAGAACGGCTTGAAGTTGGCAGCGGTTATGGACCTGGTTCATCTGCCTCTCTGTGAAGCATTCTTCACCCAGCTCCAAGAGACGAGTCGTCCCCTGAAGCAAGGACCGGGAAGCCTGCTGTAGCTTGACTTTTTCCCCTGGACCCTCCCTCAGATGTCTGCCCAGCACACACAGCTGAAAGTTTAAAGGACATGTGTTTAAACTTTTGAAATGCAGATATTTATACCTAACTTTATCATTTAAACCTCATCAAGTGTTTTTCTGCTAAAGAGGAAGCCTTTGTATTGTCTTTCAGTTTTCTAAATGATCTCTGAAATGTTCATTATATCATCATAATCAGAAAAATAACAATGAAACACTTATAGCCATTGCTCTTTGGACCAATTAAGCCTTTCTTAATCGTCCCATCTTTGTTCTTAGAGAACATTAATCATCATTAACACATTTTTTCTTGGACTTTTTCATCAGTGAACATAAGCAAACAAAAAGCAGCCGAGCACTCGTTACCTCCAAACTGGGAGCTTCCTTTATGCTGGGGAAAATCTCTCTTTTCCCCTGTTCAAACTCGTCCAGAAGACATGGCCTGTTGGACGGGAGCTCCTAAGAGACAAAACGTACCGATGGGTTTTCTCAGAGTGGGGGGAGAAGAAGTATTCAGACTAAAGTTAAAGTACCACAAAGTAAAAAATGATCTATTTCAAGTTAAAGACTGAAAATCAAATGTTTGTGTAAAAGTTAAGAAATTAAGTTGCACATTTCATAAGGGGCGGAGCCAGACTGAGTGGCTAAACTGGGGCACTGACCTCTGCAGGAGTTGCATGACTTCAACTCCTAACATTGAAAAAACTTAAAGATTTTACATTCCTGTGTATATCTCGTGACTTTAAAAAGTAACCCAATGCAGTGGTAACTAAATATTCACAGCTTACGTCTTTAAGACTCAAAATGAAAACGTACATCTAAGTCAAAACAAACAAATATCCAACGTCACGATCTAAAGAACTATCAAAGAAAAATGTGCTACTTTGAAATGCAAAGAAAGTTATAGCAGAGCTCGACTCTAGAACACAATGAGCTGATTGTATCATTAGTCCCGCCTCTGAAAAGGTAAATAGCCAATCATAGTTAAGAACTGTGAGGTGGCTCTTCGGAGAGATCAATAATGGGTCCCTCAAACTCTGCCCTCAGCCCTGATTTTCACAATACTATTAGATACTGTAAGAAATGAATCCTTGATCCTAGAAAACACCAAACCGTGTGACTGATCTGTATCCCATACCTGATGTTGGTGTGCCATGCCCAAATGTTGAAGGAGCTGATTGCGGGATGAGGTGGAGATCAGCTGGACTGTCTGTAGACCATCCTGAAGGGAGGTCAAACACTGGAGAGCTTCTGGTTCTTCACTGGAAAGCATCGGTTCGGTGTCTGACTCCACTTTACTCAACAGTTCAGACACAGTCACCATCTCAGCTGAGACGCACTATGAGGGAAAAAAGGACAGAACCACAAAAACAAGAACACTGAAGAGTATTTTTTAAATTGATGTCCTAATCAAAAGTGTAAATGAATAAAAGTTTGAAAAGTAAATAAGATGTTTTTCTATAATCTTTAGTAAAATAGATTTGACACAATAGGCAGTACAGTTGTATATGACGTGTGTGTGTGTGTGTGTGTGTGTGTGTGTGTGTGTGTGTGTGTGTGTGAGTAGCATCATGGTCAGTCACCTCCTGCTGTATCAGCCTCAGCTGGTCGTCATCTTCCTCAGAGCCACAGGGCGTCAACAGAAAGTCGGTCAAATCGCTCAGACTGAGGAGGACCTTCCGCACCGCATCGTACAACTCCTCACTTACACCTGGATGTGAGCCGTCTGCAGAGCTCACCTGGGAAAAGAAACATTTACAATTACAGACCGCACTACCCATTACTAAACCCATACAACCAAATATCTACTTAGATGTGTCTACACAAGAAACTGTATTTAAGACGGGTCACCAATCACTGCTCCTGAACAGTAGTGATTCTAACGAGGCAGATTTAACCTCTGGTACAATTCTACTTACTATTTGTCTCAGCACGGAGGAGGACTCATTAATCCCATGGAGAACAGAAGAAGCAGATCCGGATGACAACATTTCTTTTTCTGGATCCTGAATTTTAAAAATAAAAATTGTTCTCAGTGGTAGTTTGGATTCACAGTGAGGAAAACATGCAAGGAGTTCAAAGTAGAGCCCGACAGATTAATCAGCCAGCCGATAATGTCGGCCGATATTATCATATCTAGTGACTATCGGTACCAACATTTCTAATCGGTCGGGCCCTTGTTAAAAGAACTTCTGCAGTCCCTTTTTCTCTTTTCAGGATAAATACATGTTCACTTGTAGTGTCATTGAAAGGAGGACAATAATCAGTCTTATTGTTGTCAAAGATTTAATGGCTACTGCAGTCAAAGAAACTGAAAAGTTTGCAACAGTCTTGCTTCTAATTTAGAGCTGATAGCGAGTCGCACACTTAAAGAATACTCTCTTCTTTTTTTACTCTATTTTATTCTTTTTGTTTATTGTTTTGCTAAAAAAAACAAAGGACTTTCTAACTCTCAAAGTGGGAGGAAAACAAAGGACCGAATCATGCCTTTACCAAACTAAGTGATTGTTGAACGTTAAGCCTGACTGTTGCCATGGAAACAGATGTAATGATGGTGTTGCTTTCCCTGTGTCTACTTCTTGGAAATCATTTTGCGTCAGTCTATCAGGTCCCTCCTGACCCTCGTGACCCGTTGTGCTCAGCTTGAGAAGATCTGATTCATCGCTCCCTCAAGATGATCACGTGTCTGTATTTTCCTCCTACCTTTTCATGAGTCGCTCCGTCCTTTGAGCTGAGGAGCTCCTGAGGCTCCTCCTTCACTTTTTTCAGAGTGCTCACTTTTTGAGAGATCTGGGTGTAGAGTTGACTCCACCTCAGCTGCTCCGTGTCCTTTTCTTCCCGTCCAGCCGAGCTATGGACCGATAGACACACATGCACATTAAAACACATGTCGGTTAATTCTCAACTCCTATGGCACCTTTCTCTATTTTTTTGTACCTGATCTGCAACTCAGGGGACTTCTCGGCTTGTATGGATTCCTCCACAAACCCACTCTGACTGATGCCATCTTTCTGTTGCTTCTTCAACACATTCAGAGAACCCTGAAAATTGAAGAAGAAATGCTGAAAATAAACTTTTTTTTTTTTGTAGTGTAGTGTAGTGTGTCTATCATGCACTGCATTGACTGCATTCATTCACAGGGTTTTTATTAATGTGCATTTATCACCACACAGGTACTGTAACTAAATCAGTCTTGGCTTCAAAGCTGGACGTCACTGACAGGTTAATATGTCTAATGAATGTTGGAAAAGTCTTCTGAAAACTTATTAGACTGCCTCCCAACAGGCTACTGTAAGTAATGGTAACTGCACAACCCCCTTTTGTAGCATGCAAATAAATACTGAGGATTTAAAATGATACATTTTGCCTAAAAAAAAGGAAGAAAATGGTGATATTGAGTAGAAAAAAAACTTTGAGAAATGTTCAATTTAGTGGAAACATGACTTACTGCAGACTATTTGTGCTCCCTGTACCTGCACAGACCTTTCTCTGTTAATGTTCTCAACCATCCTCTGATTTAAGAATTCTAAAATAAATTAGAAAAGTACTCTGAAGCGGTCTGTTTTCTTTCTCAGATACGTACCAGGTCTAAAGACTGGTCTTTGTCTTCCTCTGCTGTAGATCTCTCTGAAGCTCTTGCGTCAGTGGATGGAGTTACAGGAATCAGTCCTCTGTCTTCCACTGCAGCTGCTGCCTGATGTGGTTCTGTTTGAGGGTCTGTGCTGAGGGTTTCTTGTTGTGGTGATCCTTGTCGGTCCACTGTAGTCGCAGCAGTAACCTCATCTTCGGCCGCCGCAGTGTCAGGACCAAATGCTTCCCCAACATCAGCTTTGTACTCCATCGTCATCAATGTAGCGTCTATACGTCCCGAGAGAGAGTCTTTTGAATCCAGCTCAGGCTTCACAGATATTGTCTCTGTGTCTTCTGAACTCATCTTTACATCAGTAGAAACGTCACCAGGCAAACTCTCCAGTTTCTGAGAGGCAATAAAAAATAAGAACCGATAAAACGACATTTCATTTGAGATTATCAGTTTATGGAAGAGACAGTGAAAAGAGAAGGGAGGACGTTAAATCGGTTACTTTGTTCGCATAATTACTGTAACTCCCATATCATTTATCAGAACAGGTTTGTTTACATTTGGAAATAAAGAAGTTCTTCTAAACACACAAAAAACAAACGTGAAAAACATCATAAATTCTTCTCTAACAGTTTTTAATCTCTGAAATCAAATATATAATTTTACCTTAACTTCTGATGTTGGCTCCCTTTCATCGATATCCTGACTTTGCACATCTAAAGCGTCGAGCATGTCCTCTGGGTCCTAACACACATATTCAGACACAAATATAAATGAAATCCATGCACACACACACACACACACACACGCACACACACATGCGTTCATGCCATTCTCATGTGTGTGTGTTTCTCCTTGTGTACGTGCGTCAGACGGCAGCTTTCTAAGGAGCAACATGTTTCTAGCAGCTGCCTCTGACAGTGTCAGAGTGGATTCATGAGGAAATAAGACAGCCTGTGTGACACGGCTCAGTTTCAAACATGCAAAGATGTTGCTGAAATCCTCAAAACCCCAGAAAAAAAATTAAAGCAATTAAAACATGAAGAAAGGAGGGAAAGAAGAGAAGAAGAAGCCCCGGAAATGTTGAGTTTCACTCCAAAATACAGGGACGAGTTATTACACTGTCAGGTTTGACATTTTGTAATGAAACCCAAACCAAAGAGGTGCCCAGAAACGTGCTCTCCTGAGCTGTGATTGGGTTTCAGATTTACCTCTGGTATGCTGCATGTTAGCGTATCAGAGGACGACGAGTGACAACTCTTGTTCTCCTCATCCTCCTCTTCCTCTGACACCTCAGCAGCCTCCTGCTTTCAGTGATGAGGGTGCATGATTGGATTAAAATTTCAAGGACGTTAAAGTTGTCTCACCAGTTTCTTGATTATTTTAAAAATAACCTGTTGTTCATTGTTCGTTATTCTGGTAGGTTCATTCAAAACAGTTGAATCATTTCATTTCTCTGTGCAGAAGAAGTTGCTTTAAGTGAGCTAAACAAAGTTCAGTTTTTATCTTTGCTCAACATTCAGGAAGAAGTTTGCAGCCATTGGGCATGATGTAGATCAAGGTGGGTAGGAACTATACAAGGTCAGAATTACCTCCCTCATCCCAAAAAATCCCTAACAACGGACATTGTTTCAGAAAACAGAACCCTACCAGGAAAGATTCAACCACTTCCTGGTAGTTTACAGTCAGCCAGTCGACGTCCTTGAAGAATTCAGGGATTGAACTGATGTTCCTTATTCAAATACAGCTTTTAGAGTTCAGAAAACAGATGAAGTCCTAAACTTAATTGCTGCCCTTTTCCCCTGAAATAGCTTGATTAAAAGTGGTGGACTGCTATAGATTATGAAATGATTAGTGAGGAAGTTCTAATGGTTTTAATTCAAACATGACTCGTGTGTTATTGTTTGCACTGAACGCTTTATGTTATGATTGAGATGAATATTACCTGGACCGAGCCTATTTGTGTGGCTCTTGTTCCTTCAGACGAGTCAAAGACTTTAGTGATGCTGACGTCCTCCTCCCGAATGTTTTCCTATGTTTGACGAAAGGACGGAACAAACAGAGAAGAACTGAGAACAGGACAATGTGAAAAACGAGTTGATACAAAAAGCATATTCAAGGCTGTCTCTTTGTGCCTCTGTTTCAGGACGAGAAAAGAAAAGACACAAAGATTCCACAGATCAAACCTTGTGTTGCGTTCTGTACAGGAAAGTAACAAAAAGAAAAAAACTTTGAACTTTCTCTAACTTCACGTGCGTTACCTCCAGCACTGTGGCTTGTTGCTGGGTGAGCTGCTCCAGCTCCTTCAGCTGCTGCAGCAGCAGACTGGCTCTGGAGAAGACCAACAGGCTCTCCTCTGCTCCCTGTGGGAGCTGAAGATCTCCTTTGCATCTCTCCATCTCCTCCAGCGTCCTCTGCATCGACTGCACGTTGGCCAGGATCACCTTCAGGTCAAAAAAAAAAAATGTTTAAAGTGTGTTCAGAACATTACGAGTCGGCTGTGATATAAAATCATTCAATGTGGTAAGACAGTCATGTGTGAGCCTTAGTCTTAGTCGAAGTAGTTTGATCTTTTTACATAGATTTTTATTGATTTTTTTCACCTTTTTTCACCATTACAAAGATCCTTTAACACCCTAGTGCTCTAACATTCACAGCAGTGACAACAGGAATAAATAATAATAAAGTTTGATCCTTTTAAGATTTAAGCATAAAAAATATAACCAATGATTCTGTTACTTATCTTAGATGATGCTTTACAGTATTTATTTACCCTTAAAACGTATAGAGTCTTAATCATACACATAAGAATGCCAATACAATGAAGCTGCATATTTGTATCCATAGCCGTATGAGCAGTATTAGACATATCTCCATATAATAGGGGAATGACCTATAAGTCATATTCTGTCGATGCTTCCTTTGAGTTAGAAAGATCCCTGATTCCAAATGTTTGTGTTTCATGTTTGTAGTATTTGCTTCTGTTGTCATGCTATAGTTGTGCCGTCCTTCTGTAAAGGATTTGCATGATGT
Organism: Labrus bergylta; assembly: GCF_963930695.1. Classification (NCBI taxonomy): domain Eukaryota; kingdom Metazoa; phylum Chordata; class Actinopteri; order Labriformes; family Labridae; genus Labrus; species Labrus bergylta. Next base: position 6,947,344 of record NC_089209.1, on the reverse strand, counting down.
TGAAACGTTTAATAAGACTAAATATGTCATGATTTGGTTTCTTATTTTCAGAGTTTAGGTTTTCTTGTTTTTAAGTTCTCATTCTTCCCTGATGGTGTTGTTTCCCTTGTGTGTTTTCTAGGTTAGTGTTTCATGTGTTATTTTGTAACTTCATATCCTAGTGTTTCTTTATGTTCTAGTGTGTTTTGTTTCCTTCTTGGGTTCTGTGTGTCTTCATGATTTAGTTTGTAGTTGTCCTCAGTGTTTCTTGTATTCCTGCCTCTGTGTTTCCCAGTGTGATTGCCCTGACTGTCTTCACCTGTGTGTTGTTAGTCTCACCTGTGTCTGATTACCCTATGTCTATTTAGTCTCTGTGTTTCTTTCCTTCGGTGTCAGTTCATTGTTGTTTGTACATCAGTTAGCAGTGTCAGTAGATGTCTGTTTTCCTCGTGCTCTAGTGTTACTTGTGGTTTCCTTGTGGCTAATTTTCTGCTTTAGTAAGTTGTGTGTTTGCCTTTGGCCTTTTTGTTTAAATAAATATTTTTTTGTTAGTTCTGCATCTGGGTCCTCCTCTTAGTTTTTCTCGGCAAAATGACAAAATAACTGCACCTGTCTGTTTTGCAGATGCTCCGTCAGAGTTATGTTGGAGTTGTCCATTGAGGATAAAATGGCTCGGATCTTCTGGACATTCTTCTCCATCGTCTTCAGCTCCGTTTCGGTTTCTTCCACCACCTTCAAACGAAGATCATCAAAGACCTGATCAGCGTCCTCACTTTTGGATCGGGAGGGAAACTAACGACACACTCTAGTTTCTTACCTCAACAGCCTGCAGAAGCTGCTCCAGTGGCTCGAGGATCTTGCTTTGCATTTGTTTGACCTGCTGGTCATTCTGGTTCAACTTCTCCTTCTGGGTGCTCATGTCACACACAGTAGAGACCTCATCCAGGACTGGTCTGAAGTCCTGCAGGGCGCTTCTGATCCTCTCTGAGTCATCAAGCACCAGCTGCAGTCCAGAGTTTAAAAATCACATTTATAATGGGTATAAAATATATGAACATACTGGTGAATACCTTTTTATATATGATGAATCATGTCTATTAGTGTCAACATTAATTAATGAAAATCAAACAGGCTTCAATAGAGGAAAAAAATATCCAATGTAATGCGTCTTCAAAGGTTCAAATGTTGTTGTGTTTGCTGTCACTGACCTGCAGGGAGTTTGCATGATTCTGGATACTTCTTGCTGTTGTGAAGGAGGAGGGAGCACTGAGCCAAGACTGGGCCTCGCCCAACCAGCAGGTGCCGCTGTTTACAATGTCCTCAAACTCCTGAAGACAGCAGGGGATCTGAGGAAGCACAATTTCATCAACTACTTTAAAAAAAAAAAAAAAAAAAAAAAAAAAAAAGCCCCTCTCCTCAGTGATGACACAGAACATGCGACAATAATAACCAAGTGTTCCCCACCTTGCTGAGGAAGGCTGTGCGCTGCTCGGCCAGCTGCGCTGTATTTTGGTAGAGCTGCAGCGGTTGGGTGAGCTGGTCTATGAGCAGGTGGGCTTGATCTGGATGCTGCTCCGCAAGATCCTGAACCTCACATTCCAGGAGCATCAGGCGGCTGTGCCACCGATCCAACTCATCCCACACACGCTGGAGAACAAACAGAGTCCAGTGTGGACATAGTTCAGGGTTTGACTCGAGGACTGATCTGCAGTTTTGTAGTATTGTGGTCTCAGTATAATGACATTAAAGCTTCTTACATGTATCCATATTTGTAATAACATTTGTATTTGTATCCATACTGTATGTGGAGCTTTGAGGAGACAATGTAAGCAATGGTTGCAGTTTTTTGTTCCACTCGAAATATGAACAGACATTGTTCAGTTGTAAAAGACTCTGTAGTGGAAAGTGAAAACTTTCTGTGCTATCAATTGATTTTACCCCGAAGTCAGCGATGCCAACTGCTCCAATTAAATGTGAAATGAAAAAGTGGTGACAGATTTGGAAGATAAATTACTCAAATATTTCAAAACAAACAAAGAAACATGTTCATGTTTTTAAACCTGTGTGTATTGTAACACCAGGGTTAAATTACATGCACACACACAAATCCTAAAATACACACACCTTGAGTAATGTTTGAGCTTCGGGGACTGTCGGTGACTGTTGCTCCAGTGACATTTTGACTTTCTCCAGGCCGGAGCCCAACTCTGCCACCTGGTTGTTGAGCTTTCGGACTGAGATGCTCTTCTCCATGAGCTGCAGAGGGACCAGTAAAAAAAACACGTTTATGATATTTGTTTGGAAATTTGTGGCGTCGAGGATACATTGATTTTCTGTTCTCTTCTACCTTCTCCTCCTCTCTTCTTAAAGACAGCTGAACCTCTTGAAGCCTCCTGTTGATATCAGGTGGTATCTCAGCATACCGGCTCTGCACACCGGCCATGATGCTCTGTAGTTTGGCCTTCTGGGAGGACAAATCCTTTCTGAGCTCCTGTCAGTGTGAAAATGAATGGGGGGAAAAAAAAATCAGAAGATGGAATATAAAAACCACAGAGAGACCGCATGAGTGATGAGATCAAAAGTTTAGCTCTAAGGTCCTTTTTTTCCAAAAAAAAGGTAGGTAAGCTCACTGCAGCTCCTCACAGTCTCGGTTATCTCTGTCTTTAAAGTAGAAGGCAGTAAAACATCTTATTGCTGATGGTTCATACTTTACCATGACCATTAAGGTCTCATTATTGAAGCCATATGTGCTCTGTAGCCGCATCTGAGAAAAACAGGCCTCTCTCTCTGCTGCTGTGATAGGCTTCTATTCAAGCTCAAATTTGAAAGCTTGGACTATAAAGCATAAAAAGGAGCCGTACCTGTTGTGTGCTTGGATTGGAACTGGCCTCCAGTGAAGTAAGAACCGCTGACACTTGTTGCTCCACCTCTTCTATCTCCTTTTGGACTTGTTGTCTCTCTTTCTCCTCCGCCTGTGCTGCTGCTACCACCTGCAGATTTTTCTCCTTCAAGCTGTGGAAGGAAAAATGATATTTTTTTAGCATCTCTGACATTAATGGGTAATCATTTTGCACATCAAACAGATCCCACCTCCTGACATTGTCTTGGATCTTCACAAGTGTTTTTCCAACAGGTCCGGGGCTGATGGGATCATGGCAACTAGATAAGCTCAAGGCATGCTCCAGTCGGTGCTCCAGCGAGGCCAAGGCCTGCTGCTCCTGCTCCAGCCCAGCTTGGTGCATCTCAGCCTGAGCCAGAAGCTCCTGGGGTTCCTCCTTAATGAAGCTCACAGTGGAGGAGTCGGGAACTTCAGCCTGAAGACTGGCCAAAAAGCTGCAACACTGCTCCATCTAAAGAGGAAGAAATTCAATCCTCAATAAACCTTTATGTTACTTTTACTTCCATTATATTTCATTTTGCATTTATCTGTTTTCCCCTTTGAATTCCACATGGTACTTCACATTTGGTCAAACCTTTCAAACTCTTTTTTTGGGGCGAAACTCACACTTGTTGTGATGTCCTTCCATTCCTCTCCTCTCTGTTCTGTGTGTGCCATTAGAAAGCCGATACCACGTCGTAACGACACCCAGCGCCTCCAGAGGGCGCCCAGCTCACCGTCCTTTCCAACAACACAGCCCTGCATCGGACACCCTGCTCTCAGCTCTTCTGTTTTACCAGCGAGGCAGCAGAGATCTTCCATCAAAAGCTTGATAAAGTGATGAAAAAAAGAAGGTTAAATTTAAATTTGAATTAGGCAGATTTTCCCCAAGATGTGTTATGGACATGCAAAGTGCAGTCCTTTAACAATGGTACTTGAAACGGTCATAAACCATAGACTGTACAACACATGGACATCGTCTCAGTGATGTCATAAATTGGCTTCTAAAGAGGCGTTTTAAAGGCAAGCGACGGCGGTCACCATTTCAGATATGCCATGTGAAACTCACTTTCAATCAAGTAACAGCTAAAGAGGTGAAGCTAAAGGACCTGGGACCTTCTCGGGACTCCTTTGCATTTACATCCAGCCTCAAGTGGACACTCGAGGAACTGCAGTTTTTTTGCTCTTCTTCATTTTTCAACACCAAAAGGTTGCAGATTGGTATAAGAGTTTACAGCAATAATCAAATTATATAAATACAACTACTTATTCTACCCCTTCTCTTTATGGAGACATGATTTTTTATTCTGTATCAGGGCCAATTGTGATACTTGAGGAAAATACAGGAGATCATCAAAATCCTGGGCACTTTGAATACCTGTCCTAAATGTTGCAGTAGTTCTTTACATAAGATGATCAGATATTGAAAGTCAAAAGGAATTGAACCTCTGTTGCAAATGAAAACTGAAGAAAAAAAACCTTAAGCATCTTAAAAATAATAATAACAGGAAATTTTCCTTTGGATCAAAATGGTGTACCAAGTAAAGGACCAACCATGGAGGTGTGCTGTTACCAAACCTATGGAACTTACAACTTACAAATTATGACATTTTAATGGTCAAGAAGACTCTGAGCAATGCATATTTGCAAACCACCAACACAATAATGCTTCATCAAACCTACCGTAGCTCTTTTCTGTTGGGCAACACATCTATCATATGATGTCACTTGTTCTCCAGCACATTCAGAGAGCTGAGCCTCGAGCCCGGAAAGATGCTGACGTATGTCTTCATGACACCTCCTGTGGCTTTGCTGTCTTGCTTCACACCTGAAGTGACACATTCGTCTTTAGATGATTTTGATAGTTAAATTATGGACATATATATAGAGAAATAATAATGGAAAAAAGCTGAACACAACCACTTGATATAGACTGTATACCCAGTACCTCTCCAAGGACTCCAGTCTGAGCTGGGCTTGGGCCTCCAGTAAGGCTCGTCCAACCAGCAGCTGACTGAAGATGTTGATGTGGAGTTGCTCAGTCTTTTGGAGAAATAGGCAGGGTTGTTTGGGCACCAGCTCGAAAAGGTGGCAAATATGAGCCTGAAATCCATCCTCAAGAGTTTCTAGTGCCTGCTGCGTCTGTCGTTGTTCCTCGGTACAATCCAAAAAGCCTCCAGGAGCTGAGAGGAAGGTGGCTTCAGCATTATGAAGGAAACTGATTGCTCCCTGAGCAGCCCATTGGTAATCTTTCAGGGACTCTCGAGCTTGGGACAAACTGTCCTGTTGGTAACATGTCGATAGTTGTAAAATAGCATACACACAAGTTTAAGTTGTTAGGTTTTAAACTCTCAAAAGTCTGTTGAATGAATAAAATAATTTACGCTTACCATTCTAACATGACACTCATGCATGGTGGCATCTCTAAGGGAGTACAGCTCCTTGTTGTGCTTCAGGTTAGTCTTTTCTTTTCGCCCCAGGCCTTCCAAGACCCTCATCCCAGACTCCATATTTCTCCAAATAACCCAACACCTTCGTAGTGCAATATCTATGGCTTTCTCTTCTGGATCTACAGGTTTGGCTCCCTCCAGCTCCGCTCTCGTACTCTGGAAAAACTCTATTAAGGCAGGAAGCTCGGAGGAAAATCGCAGGCCGAGCAGAAGCTTGGTTTCTAGGTTCTTGACATCGTCTGTGACAGAATTCTCCCAGGAGACTAAAGTTTCCACAGTTTGGCGAATTCTCTGCCTCTCTGAATTGAGCTCAGTTGGGTTCAATTCCTGAGCTATGGCCTCCAACTGGTCAGCTGCTTCTTGACACTGTGTCTTGACCAAGGGAAGTTCAACCAAGAGTGTTTGGCACTGTCTGAACCTCTGACCCAAATTTATATCTTTATCTTTGGCACGCTGGATTTGCTCTTTGGTGATGTCCCTAGATGCTTCCATCTGGCTCCTCCTGTGCAGATATTTCTCTTGTTCAAAGGCATTAATACTGAGAGCTTTGCACTGGTCTTGCAGCTCCCCAATGGTGCACAACAGGGAGCTTCGCTGGGCCTCCTGGCAGTGCTGGATCTCTTGTACTTGACACTGATGCTCCATCAACATGTGTTTCCATTGGGCTGTTTTTGAAATGGTTTCATGTGTTAAAGGGAACATTTGTTGCTTCAGATCAGTGGAGATGTTCTCTAAACAAGCCTGAATGGTCAACAATTCCTCGTCTGACGAAGTTCTCTCATGAATCAGCTCCTCTAATTCCCAGCTGGTTGCTTTCTCTAAAGCTAGCAATCCATCTAATTCTGTCCAAAGTCCTGACAGTCTGTTGACAAGGTAGCGGCTCTCCCCTGGACTCAACCCTGCAGCTATTTCTTTGCAACTTTCTGCCATTCCTTCCACAAGCTTTATTGTGCTCTCAATCTTCACCGTGGCAAATTTGTGACTTTTCAGCTCGCTCTCCAGCTCTCTGATGTTGGCTTTTGAAACATTGTCGACATGCGTACAGGGGTCTCTTTTGGCATGCATCTCTGCAAGCCAGGCATCCATGCTAGCAAGCTGGCATAACATTGTCTCCCTTTCTTTCAGATCTTTCTTCATGGTGTCAAGAACATGATCCAAGCTGTCAGTGATGGCCACATAAAGGTCCTCTACGGTCTTGAAAACTTGGTTGCTTTCCTCCATTTCCATGCCAGAGGCTATGTCTTTCATCTGCTCCACTTCCGCTTGCATCTTGGACCTTCGAGACCAAATATCCGTTTGAAATTTCTTCATCTCAACAATTTGAATCCGAGCCTCCTCTGGGAAAAGAGCTAACTTTTTCCCAATCGAGATATGGTTTTCCGCCTGCTTGGCCCACGTGATCAAGTCTTGTAATTGCTTGTTTATCTTAGCTGAAGAGCTGTATGTTGAAATGTCAAGTTTGCTCTTGGTGACATTTATCAGAGAGCCCACTTCCTGGAGTTCACGTTTGATCTCGTCTTTCTCTTTCTGACCCAGAGAGAACTGGACAAGAGCGTCAGACTCGGACTGCAGGTGCAGATAGAGCTGGCTGAACAGTTTGAGGTCTGTGATGAGACAAACAGATTCTAAAGCGCTTTTGCTGTCATTGCTTTCAAAGCTGGACATCTGAAGAGCTTCAAGCTTGGCTCTAAGCTGTTTGGTGTCTTTTATCAGAAGACAGGATTGAGAGGTCGAGCTTGAAGCGTGCTGCAGAGCTCTTTTCACACTTCCTTCTAAGAGCCTCCATTCCTCTTGGACATCTCCAAGCTGGGCAAGTAGAGCGCCGGAGCTCTCAGCGTCGCTCAGGTGGACTGATAATTGGCTACTTATCCGGAGCAGCTCTTCCATCATGTGTTTTTTCAGTACCATTGTTTGCAGCAGGCCATTGAGTTTGCTAGCTTGAAGGGCACTGCTTCCTAAAATATCTCTGTGAAAAAAACAACAATAAAATACGAGTGAATCCGGTGACAAATTCTAAATACTTATGATTAAGGCAATTAGCTCATAGAAGTACTCACAAGCTCATTTTTTCCTTCTCGACAGCTACAACGGCCAAGAAAGCTCTAATGATCTTCATCTGTCTCTGATACTGTTTGACCTGATCCAGCTGTGCTGCTTTGACCTGCACAGTGGCCGAGGCGTCCAGCAGTGCCGCACTACACTGTGCTTCAACACTTTTCAAGGCATCTGGGGCACAAACCCTGGCACCACTCTTACTTTTCATGGCAGCCACTTGATCCTGCACACAGCACCTGTAGTCCTGCAGTAGACACAAGAGTCATCAGAAACATTTCTTTTTTCTTCTGATGATGATGAATCACGAGTTAAGACACAGGATGTTATTGTCCTCATTTAGTTAAAAGGTCAGAAAGTGCAAACAGTTTTCACGACTAATAAGAAAGAGAAGCAGTACCTCTGCATCCTGCAGTTGTTTGGCCATCGCCTTTATGTCGAGCTGTGCTGGTTGATAACGACATGCCAGAACCTTTTGGACAGTCCGTACCAATCGAATCTCTGGTTCCCCAGGAGAGGATTTCAGGTACCAATTCAAATCGATGTGAGGAGTCCGCTACAACAAAACAACAAAGACATAAAACTTCTCCTGAAAAGCAAAGCAAGTCAAAGCACTGTATGTCATTTGATCTGCATAATTATGTTTTAATCTTTGTCTGGTTTGGAAAATTCAATTCAATTCAATTCAACCTTTATTTATACTCGAAAGATCATTGAGGGGCAACCCTCATTTACAATGACATCGAGTCATTACAGAAATAATTAGAAAACAGACATTAAATCAAAAGGAAAAACAGGGGACAGATAAATATAAGTCTGCTAAAATCAGTCTACCAAAGTCTAAAAAGATAATTAAGTGAGTATAAAACTGCAATAAATAAACACACTTATGTAAAACAGTTACAAACAGAGGTTGGGAGGCTTAAATCAGGTTTCTAAAATGCCCAAAAGGTAAAAGTTCATTTCCCTCAAGAAGATGCTGTATGTTAAAACGTAGGCTCTTTTCGTCACATGACTTAAAAGTCAACATGTTAATATATGCTTAAAAAGTTTGCAAACTAAAATATCTTTATCCAAAGCAGAACTTAGAATGACTTGCTCAACAATGAGTCAGTAAGGGAGCAGAAATGACAAAGTTGCTGGTTTGCTTTGCGTCCTCTTTATCAAGATTATACATGTCCACTTCGGACATGACTGAGTAATTAGAGACACTAATGGCCCTTCAGGAAATCATTGTATCTCAGATGTCCTTCCTGTGAACCGTCCTGACTGAGGCATCATGGGAACACACAAACATCAATCTAAACTTTGCTTTTCTTATCTCTTCTCTTGCTGAATGTAACCGTTAATTACATCTTGTGCCTTTTTTTTGGACACTAGAAGCTGTGCAGTCACACTAAAAACCATGACAATTCAAATGTATAAGGGCGATTGTAATCTGAATTTTTTATCAAAAGCTGCAAGCAAACCCAGGCACACTGTCTAACTTGAAAAACCCAAAACTTGAAAAAACATTAATTGGCTACAAAGTTTAATCAGGCAACCTGTTTTATTTAATTTAATTTCATTGCAGCTAATAAATTTATTTTTGCAAGTTAGACATTGTGCAAGAGTTTCCTTAGAGTCTAGTCTCGTAAGAACGTGTGTTTTAAAAATAAACATTGAGCTGAACTTGTGAATTCAAAAATGTCAGAATTTGCTTTTTTTAACGTTAACTAAATAGTTAATTCACCCATTGCAGCATGCTCCGTCTAAAGTAGATTTAACTAATTATGTGCAGGGAAGCTGTGTGTTAAACTAAAGCTAGCTGATACTCACATTTATTATGTTACTCCTTTCCACCAAGCTCTGGATGTCAGTCAAAATATCCTGCATGGTGGACTTGTGTTTGCGGGAGTCTTGTGATCCACCTGACGTCTCCCCGGCTGGCGGATCAGCTTTCAAACCAGGCGCTGTCCTCTCAGGCTCCATGCTCTCTGTGATCTGAGGCTACATACACAGAGGACAAGTGTGGTGCAACATATAAGCCTCCTGCTCTCTTGTGTTTGTCCACACATAATAACATAGCTTCCTGTTCTTTCCCTGCTGTAGTAAGTATTACTGTGTTGACGGTGGCCCGGCGAGTCAGCACAGTTAGCACAAGAATGTGCCTGAGTAGGGAGCAGTCTGCCCCAAGGGAAAAGTCTGCTCAGCTACAGAGTTGCCTCCCTTTCTTCTATAAAGAAATAAGTGATCTGTTATAACTTGGTAAAACAGGGCGAGTACCAAAACATGACTCAAACTGTTTGGTTGACTTGATACAAACAGGGAAGGTGCCTCTTGAAATATTTTTTGGTAAGAGCAGGGCGTGTCTTAGAGGAGAGTGCAGGTAGCGCGGGAAGTAGGTTTGAAAACAAACAGCTGGTTTCTGGTTGACAGAGAGATTGTCATTTCACACTGAGCAAGACACGTTTGACTTTAAATACTTTCTGTTAGAGTGGTGCAAGCATTAAGGCACATACATGACAAATATGTCAACTTTAACTCAAGGTGCTTAAAGTAAATTGAGCTAGAGTCTCACAAAAGCAAAACAAAGCTGGTTTTCTGATCACAACTGATTGATTTGTCTCGTCATTTTCAAAATAAAAAAGCTTAACTTTCATTCTACATTGCCAGAAAGCTCATTTCTGGCAATGTAGAAAACAAAACCATAGGCTGATCTCTGTGATAGGCCGGACCACAACATGCCATGCTGCCATAGCCAACACTAATGAGGTTAGCTAAGTCTAATTCTATGTTTGTTCTCTGGGGATACGCGATAAATAAGTCAAGATCTGGAGAAATCAACCATTTAATTACTTGTCATCTCTCGGAGGAAACAGATTCAGTAAAATATTTGGATGCATGTCCTCTTAGGGCTTCTGTAATATTTTGTACGTCAGTCAAGCAATTTAATGTAGAATCATTTGAATCATTCAAAATCAAAAACTAACAAAATATATCAGGATGCTTAACCGGTCAATATCCAGGGTGTTTAAAATGTTTGACATTCTTAAGTAATCTTATTAAAGTGTCAAAGAAAGCCAGTGAGTGATTTTTGTTGAATAGAAATATGTGGTATTTGAAGGAACATGTTGTCGGCTGTTTACAGAGAGAGAGAGAGAGAGAGAGAGAGAGAGAGGAGTGCTGTCATTGCTCTTGATAATGACAGGTTGAGACATTCCTCATGTCCTTTGAGCATTTTAGCTTGTTGTGCAGAGACACATGGAGAGCTCTACATGAGAACCTTTTTGCTAAGCATCACCAGTGTTACGTCTAGTTTTCAGTGGGTGACGTAAACTCCAGAGAAGAGGACTCAAGTGTGGTAAGGCTTCTGTACTTTTTCTTCAGATAATGACAGTTATCAAGTGTGCTATTGATCTCAGTAGAGCCCTCTTATCTTTGTTGCTACTGCAGGCTGAGCTGGTGCAGCTGGTGCATTTGTAGCTGTGTTTTATGTTCTTGTTTGTATTAAAGGTCACATATTATTCTCATTTTCAACAAGTTCAAATAAATCTCAGAGCTCCCCAAAACATGTATGTGAAGTTTCTTGTTCTAAATCCACTCTGATCCTGTATTTGATCATGCCTATAAACCCCTCTATTTCAGCCCTGCTCAGAACAGGCTGTTTGTGTGACTGTACCTTTAAATATGTAAATGAGCTGTGTGTGACCACGCCCCCTCTCTGGAAGGGCTTGAGTGGCTTTCTCACTCCGTGTCTGATTGTTTACGGTGAGAAGGCAGACTCAGAGGGCAGAACAAACACCTAGCTGTGGGAGTGTCACCCACCTGGGGGAGGGGTTACTGCCCTTTGTGATGTCACAAAGGGGAAAATCTCCAAACGGCCTGTTTGAGCACACTTTTTCTGAAAAGTGGAACAAGCAAAAGACAGAGAGGATGGACTTTTCTCATAACTTCGGGGGGGTTTGTTGACGGACTAGGGACTCATTAGTGTTAGAAAAACATTGTGAAGTATATTTTGCATAATATGTGAAGTTTAAATGAATGTGTCTTCATTTTTATATGTATTCCCTGCAACAAATAAGCCAATATGCAGCACAGATTTCCTCCTTTTGTCGCAGGGAATGTGTTTTTTTTTCCTTCTCACTGCATGAACAGCATCCAGGTTAAAAGAGGATGATCAAAACCGGCCTCTGGCAAATGTTACGACATTCAAATGCCAAACGGTGGGAGGAATAAATACACTTCAAGGAAATAAGTTCCAGCTAACTCTTGTGTTGAATATGAGAGACAATTACACTCTCCAAATGTCACAAATACTTACTTTGTATTAAATATTCAGCCCTTACCTAACTCAAAGAGAAGGAAAGGCCAATGGTTTGGAAATGTCAAAGAAGACTGGGTGCTGGATTAGTGTAATTTAGCAGAGCAAGGACTGTAGATCTGGGTCTCCTGCCAGCACGATGCAAATCACTGGGCTGCTCTTCAGATTCATTCAACAGGTTGACAACTTTTTTCTGTCACTCTTTTGAAAGTTTTTTTTGGCTTTAATGATTCTAAAAGCTCCTAAGTAGCAAAACATAACGTTGAACTGGATTTCCCATGTTTGATTTCCTCATATGTTAAATAGATATGTAAATTTATGATATGTTGTATGTTACAGTTTAATATAGTTCAGCTGTCTCAATGTTTTTTTTTTCTCATATCCTTTCACTTTCTCTCTGCCAACACCTTTCCTATAACCTTTACTTGCCATTCACTACTGTAGGCTGCGATGTCCTAAACATGTTGACACTTCAGGTATCAGGAGTTTAAAATAATAATGATAATACTGATCCAGAACAGTGCACATATCAAAAGCCCTTCATAGTCAGAATCTAAAAAATGACTGTAACATTTCTGCATAGCAGTTTAAAATATTGTCTCAACATGCAGCATATCGAAGGCTGATGACACTCATTAACTGTTTTCAATTTGAATAGCATTTAACGTAATCTACAAAATGTAATCAAGGCTCGGGCGCTGGTAGCATAGTGGTTAGTGCGCACGCCACATGAGGATGAGGCTGAAGTCCTCTCGGTGGACGACAAGCATGGGAGGGCAACTATCCAATGTCTTCTGAGGAGCTGCAGCATAAAACCATCACTATACTTCGAGGGATACACTTTCAAATTACAATGAAACATTGGTTCCTTAGACGAGGAGGTCCAGAGAAACAGGAGGGATCATAGATTTGATTCCCTGAAGAAATGTTCAGATGTTTTTACTTTATTTTTATTGATTGCTGTCCACCTAGTCATTTGTTTTCTTTTAAATTTGCATTGATTCATTTTAATTATTTGCTTTTTGTGAAGTTGTGTGAGATGAGATATGTAGTCATACTGCAAACATTAACTCAACTTAACTGTATTGCTACATTTTCATCTAATGTTTGTTATTTTGTTATTTCCTTTGATTTTATACCTTTAGGCCCAAAAAAACACTGACAGGAAAGTCTGAGTATGTTTCTAATTCAACACCTACCTGTGTCTGTGCCACCTCCCTGTCCTCTGATGAAGCAGGGACCATGGGTTCCCTCTCTTCTGTTAGCAGTGTCTCCTCATCTTGTCGTTCTGGAGCTTTTAAAAGTTCGGCCTCCGGGATTTTAAGGCCCTCCTTGGTTTCTCTCTCTGTCATTTCCAAAACTCCTGGACTTGTGCTCTGTGCAGCAGCCTGCTGTTTGTTTTCACTGACAGGTATTTGTGTCTCTGTTACGTTCTCTCCCTCCACGCAGAAGAATGAGCTCATTGTTTGCCCTTCAGCCGGACAGAAATCTGTCATCTCCTCTCTTCTGACACTCGGAAAAGGCGTTTCAGCTGCACGCGCTACACCGAGCTGACGATCAGCAACACTGCCACATGGGTTGGAGGAATTCAAGACCTCATCCTGCTTTACCTGACGGGTTTCCTGGAATGATGAATTTGCACTTGCAGAACTTACATCCTCAAGTCCTGCAGAAACTACTCGCATGGAGTTCTCTGACTGTGAATGTGCAGCTTGAGACTCGTTTAATGTGAGACTCTTTTTTATTTTCACATTTCTATCACCTGATTCAGGACTGGTTATAGTTTTAACGGGTCTAGATTTCTCCTCAGGTACTCCTACAATGGTGTCTTGTGTTAGCTTAGCATCATTTATCTCTGCTGCTGTTGAATATGGTGATATATCTGGACTACACGCTCCAACATTTTCCCTTTGCAGCATGTCCACTGACTGGAACTCAGGGGCTTCTGTGTCCAACACTTTCTTCTGGGTTTCACTGATATCCACACTGAATTTCTCCTTCTCTTGAGCATCAGAAACTGCCTTAAAAGTGTCTGATTGTGCTTTTGTTTTCTTTTCTGATTTCTCTGATTCAGGGCTGATTTTTCCAGAATTATTCTCAAGACATCCCGCACTAGAAACAGGCTTTGAATCGAACACTCCCTGAGAACGTCCGAGTACATCTGGACCTGCGTTTTCATTAACCTGCATGTCCCAGGGATCAATCTCTAACATTATAGTGAACACTTTCTTTGGAGTTACAGCGCTGTCCTCACCGTGTTTCTGTTGTGTTCGGGCGTCTGTAACTGTCTGTGCTGTTAGATTTTCAGACACATTTTCAGGGGTAAAAGGGGGAGAGTTATCTGGCTTAGCTGTCCTGTGCTCGCTGCTTAAAGGATGGATACCAGAGCTTAACGTGTCCGTTTCATCTCTTTGCTCGACACCTGTTTGTGCCTCCCTTTTTGTTTTGGGTGGAGTTGATGTCAACAGTTGGGATTCTTGTTTGGTTTTTGACTTTTTGTATTGATTAGTATCTTCTTTGGCTTTTTCCAAAATATCTTTGGTTTCCATTCGGTTGTCATACTGATTACTGGCGCTGTTTTCTTTGTGGCCTGTTGCAGAATGTGAAAGAGAAGCAGGAGATTGCATGGCTGGAGTTTCTTCAGGCGATGTTAAAGTTGTTTTGCTTTCACTTTTTGGTATTTCTTCAGCCACGTCGATGGACAAATGTCGGTTCAATTCCGCTACAAACTGAAAACCATTGAATGAAAACCAATTAACAACAAGGAAACCCAACTATTAAACAGAATACATCATCTACCTTTAAAAGGTACATGTTCTGTGAGTGAGACAAAGACTGACCGGGCTTTTTGTGAATTCTTGAAGTGTCCGTGCACTCTGACTGAGAGCCTCTGAAGCACTTTTCTGCAGCTCCTCTGACACTTGTGATCCCAAACAGTTCAAAAGAGAATCTCTATCAGAGAGTACTTCACGTAGAGAGTGTTGAAGCAACAAACCTTCATCCAGAGCGACCTGTGACAGACGCATATGAAAACTCAAAAATGACTTTTCAAGTTAAAACCAAATATAAGGATTTCAATTCAGATTCAAATCAATGGGGATGCAACAACCAGAGTTTAAAGTCGCAATGAAACAAAACTTAAAAGAGTATCAAGCAGCTGTGTCGTGACATATTTCCTACTGAAACAAGATACTGAAAATATTAGTCACATAAAAGAACATTTAAACATGAACGCTGGATTAAAATCTGTTTGTCATTTCATGGGGACGTGTTGATGTCTTTTTAACTTAAGTTATGCGTTCTTTTTAAAAAGGGGCATTTTGCTTCTGATCACATTAACGACTTGGAAAAATAGCCTTTCAGTGGTGGTCTAGAACGCTCTTGATATAAAATCTGTCCAGTCTGAGACCGAGAAAAAATGCTACCGATTCCGAGAAGAGACAGAGACCTTCAAGAAGTGGTCTCGAGATCAAGACCGATTTTGAGAACTACAACACTACTATAAAGTCATGAAGTAAAATAATTCACAAAGAAAAGACCAAAAGTCCCCGACAGAGAGCAACACCTTCAAAGAGCTGCAGTGCTCGATTGTTTAAAGAAACCAATGAAACCTCTGAAAAACAAAACTTCTATTATTCATTTATCTGAACCTGTTTATCATACAGGAGCCTACACAGGTTTAAAATTTAACCCTGAGCTTTATTCAGTGTAAATATCACCATCCCAAAGTAATCAAAGATAAATAAGAAACTGGAAACCCGGCCAAAAAGAACAAAAGATGGGAAGGTGCCAAGCCAACACTTGACGGGTGAATGATTTTTAATTTTCAGTGAATCATTCCTCCAATAAGAAAAATGTTGGTTAATCATCAGTCTACGATTCTGTGTTGCATAAATGACATAAAAAGTGCAACTTTGTTAAAGTTTGTTGTCTGACATGAAGTGCGCCTACCTGTTTATGTTCTGAGTTTGAATAAATGGATGAACATAAAAGTGTGTGAGTCTTACCTGGCTGGACGATGAAGGTTCAGCAGTTTGGCTCCACTCCTGCAGCCGGCTGATGTCCTGTCTCACCCTGTCAGCTGTGTTTTCTACACACTCCTGCTTACTTTGAAGAACAACAGACCTGAGGCTGTGAAGTGAGAACAAGAGAGAGGGTCAACAACGATGTCAGGAAACTTAAACACAGTCAAAAATAGAGAGAATACAAACCCTCCTTTTTACTGACATGACGGTGAACGAGTTTGAACTATTACTGTGGAAATGACCTTTCATCCACCCCAACCCCTGACCTCTGACTTTAAAAAAAACACTGAAGCCTTCTGAAGCCTACATGTCTAATTCTAAAAGTTAAGAATTTAGTGTGAACACTCCTTATCCTCTAATAAATTCTTAGCTGTAATAAAACCATCATCTTAGCATTTATCAATAACAACTGGATGATCAATCATTTTAAAAATGCGTCTTCTCTGTTTTCAAACGATGATTGGAGTACCTGTCCAGGTCTTTAGCAGCTGTTTCCACAGACAACATAACATCTGGATGATGTGTTTCATGTGTGATGTTTGTCTCTCCAGTCTTCTGCAGATCAGAAACTTTTGCAGCCAATTCTTCCAGCCTGGTTTCACAATCCTGAGAGAGACAGAAATGTTTATTTGAGTGTCTACATGTAGGTGAATTTAAAGTTGAAGTAAAAATTGGCTTGTTCTCTGCTGTTATTCTGGGATTAAGTAAACAATACCTGTAGTATGTGCCACTGCTGATTGAGCGGCCTGATATCAGGTAACACTTCTCCGCTCCCACACAGATTCCCATCTAAACTTTCCATCAGCTCCTTCATTGCTGTCTGCACACAGCAGATTTCTTCCTCTACTTGTTGTACTCTTCGGTTTCTGTTCTCAGCGAGCAGTGCAAGATTTTCTCTGACGCTGTCGTCTAGCGCCCTCTTGTGGCTCTGGAGGATGCCGACCTGCTGGGAGAGGCTGGCCCGAGCCTCGGCTGTGGCACTGGCTGAGATGGAGTCCTTGAGTGTTACAATTTGTAAAAGGTCTTTTTCCACGTCTGTCACTTCTTGTAGCAAAGCCTGAACCGTGAGAGAGCAACAGACGAACATTTTTAGGAACAGATCAACAGGTGGTTAAACCAAAAACGTATTTCATGGAGAAGGAAAAGTAGAAGGACTTTGAAATAAAAGATGTCTGACATGTTACTCTACGTTGGTGAGCTCCCTTAATGGATCTTACCTCCAGAGCCGGAGCATCAGTGATCAGTGCGGCTGAGCTTTCTTTCTGCTCCGGCTGAAAGGCTGAGAGCTTCTCCTGCAGGGACGTCAATTTCCGCTGGCAGTCCTGCATCAACTCACCAATTTGATGTTCTTTACGTGCACTTTCCTCGAGGCCGGAACATTTATCCTGTGCATGACAGTTCATGATTCATCATTTCTTAGAGGTTGTCTCAGACATGCCACATGATAAATATCAGATTTAACAAGAAAAATCAACTTATTTGATCATGTTACACACAAAACATCAATTCAGATGTCGAGCTACAAAGATTCCATCATTAACAATATTCACTAAATTGGAATAGCAAAGTACTTCCAAATAGTGCCAAATAATGACAAATAATGGCTAATGATGGAAATAAATGGCACGTGGAATCATTAGAAAAAGCACGTAGTTGAAGGGCAATCATGAACAGCTATATTCACAGAGTATTGTGTGCACACAGGATAATAAAATCACTTTATGGGACTTGTAGGATGTTAATACAACATTAAAAAATGCTTTCACATTTTTATTTGTTAATGTAAATGGACTTGAGCTTGTAAAGCACTTTTCTCTTCTTCTGACTACTCAAAGTGATTTTACAGCACGTGCCACACCTACACATTCACACCCTGATGGCAGAGGATTCTTTACCATATTTAACTATTTCTCATATTTTTGACACTGACCTCCTCAAGGCGAGCCTCCTCTTCTGCCATGGCACTTTTCACAGCCTGAAAAACATTCACAGGAAGTATTAATGACACATTTTAATCTGTAATCACAGAAACTTGTCCCTGCACAGACAGACAGACAGACAGACAGACAGAAGAGTGTTCTGCCTTTACTATCTGTGCAAACTATTCTGCCTTTTCAGCAACAATTGGACACTCCTTACTGCAGGACAAGTAGAAACAAATGCAGAAGAGAAAAAAACAACAGATCAGTGTGACCACACCCTCATGTGACTTCAACACTGCTCCGTTACATGAATCACTGTTTTCTTACTCGATCACGTTGACGTCTCCCATCTTCAGGATTCTGAGTATCAACACTTTCTCCAAGCACAGAGGCAACAGTTGGTCTCAGATCTGCGACTGAGGGCTGAGTAGACTTTGAAAGAGTCCGAGATGCTTCAACATTCCTGCTCAGAGAGCTCTGCTTCTCAGAGGAGCCACCCAGAAGACTGGTTTGAACGTTGTTGTATTTCTCCAGCAGCTTGCTCCCCTCTTCCACCAGAGGAGACTCCTGGAGGTTGCTGTTTTGTAAAGACGACACAAGCTCGTGTATATCTCGTGTCCTCTCCCTGCAGGGGAAAAAAATATGATATGGGCAATGATGATGCTCAATCACCTGCTATTCACACTTTCAAATGTTAATGATGGGACAAAATAAATGGAGGTTTTTGGGTTTTTTTGTTGAAAAGAAGAATGGAAGAAAGTGACATGTCTTGGGGCATGAGAAGAAAACAAAAAGGACATTTGAACAAGAATTGAACAAAGTTTTGTCTTAAAAAGAGATGATTTAACGGTGAGAGACAGCATGAAGCTTATAACTGATGTGCTAAGTGTGAAATGATGCAGCAGCAGCATGGTTATAAGACTGTTTGGTATGAAAATACTTCATGCCCTACCTCCCACACCATTAATTTAAACAACAGGTAGGTAATGATTATTCTGGTCTTTTATGACGCCTCAGCCTGATTGCTGTCACTCAGAAGGCGGAGAAATACCAGGTCATGTAATAATACATGTGTCAGTCATCTCGAAGGTGTAACAGACTAAACAACTTTCTATTTGCTGACTCATCAATCAAAATCACTTCACAGAACTGTGATTTCACTTCACAGTCTCTGCCAATTGACAGCAGGTGTAAACGAGCTTTAAGCTAAATCCAAAAAAATGACAACGGAGGGATGGATGGATTGTACATGATCAGACTATTGGTGTTGAAATCTTTATATATGGGTGTGCCCCCCCCATCTTTATGATGATCTAATTTTATTTCACTACCACCCCACTTTTTACCATTGTAAGGGTCCTTGGGTTCCTTGAAAGGGGCTATATAAATCCTAGTTATTATTAATATTTATTTCTTGCATAATAACCAGTTTACCTCTGTTGAAGTGTTTCCACTTGTAAGACACTACGGTCTTGCTCATTCCCCGCTCTCTCCTCAGCCGCTTGCAACCATCGTGCTAAATGTTCACTCTCCCTCTGCAGCCTGCGACACACATGGAGCATGACTGGAGGCATGCACATGACACACACACACACTTACAGCATGAACAATACACTGTATGTAAAAGTGAAATCTTAGTTCTGCTGCAGGATATCAGCTTACAAAGAGGACTTGAGAGAACAAGTTAAACGTGTCCTGCCGTCTTCTTTTTGATCTTCAGAGTTGGAGCTGTATGAATCTCTAAGACTGTTTGTACACAGAGCTGGTATCTGTCACATGTAGAGCTTAAAGGATAAGTCTGGTGTTTTTTTTTAAATATATCTCCTAGTCACCGACAAATGCCATGAACCCAACCCTTTAATAAGCAGAACCTTTTATCTGTGTGAACTACAGATGTGTGTTTTATTTGTGGCTGAAGTCTGAAAATAAAGTGAAAAATATATTCTGGTATATGATTGGAATTCATAGGTCGGATGTGTAATAAAAAGCATCCTCCATTCTTAATGAATTCAAATGTTCACACGCTCCTTGCACTCCTCGCTTCATTATCAGTCCAGTTTTTCCTGCTTAGCTTCTCTGTTTAGATCTCCTTGACAACGTGTGAAACCCCGTCCAGCAGCTCTCTTATGGCCTTATTGGAAAGTTTAAACGTTGCAATAAAAGCTGTAATGTTGACTGATGTGTGTAAGTACGCCACATGGTTGAGAAGAGACGTCAATCAGCATTACTTTGCAGGTGTAGAAATCTGTGCATTAAATGACAGCTGAAACATGAATCTAAGCACGCTGCACGGTTACCTGTCGAGAGCCTGGATGTTCCTCTCAGTCTGTTCCTCCACCTCAGAGAAGAGCTGATGAGTGTTTCGGACTTTGTCCTGCAGCTGCATCCCGTCCACAGACAGACTCTGGAGGCTGAGTGGTTTGGCTATGGAGGAGATGACACTCAGGTCCCCGAGGACACTCTCTGCCTGCTCATCCTGAGTCTGGAGCTCCAACACTAGATCCTGTACAGGGGGAAAAAAAGTGTATGTAGTGGTTAACAGCTGATTCTGTTTATTACAAGCACAGCCTCAGAAGTTTGAATCAACACGTACTTTGTTGTCACAATGAAATAGCTTCTATGTGTACAGTTTTTTATGTGATTACAGTCTCTCAGTACACTTATCATGTGGTTTCCATTCAAAATAGATGATTTGAAAGACACAAAAGCTAAATCAATCACAGAAATTAAACACCAAATTCTTGTAACAATATGAAAACTTTTTGGTGTCAATGCTTATCTTGTTTCCCATCCTTTTTAGTTTCTATGTTTCTGAGTCTAGTAGATTTTTTTTAAACTACTTTTGTGGGATCATCATGATCATATTTTTCAACAAACAACGACATCATGATTTATAACACCTGGTTGGTCTCCACCTCAAAACTGTGTTTAATCTCCTACACCTAAAATCCAGCTAAAAGAATGCAATGTTCACAAAACTCATTGCAATATTTTATAAATTAGGATCTTTCAGTCCTTAATTCAGAGAAAGTAAAAAACTTTAAAATGTAATTCACCTTAAGTTTTGCGAGGACTGTTGGAACATCTGAACCCCCGAGCGTGAGGAGGGAGTCCTGGATCTTCTGGAGGGCGTTAGCACATTCAGTCATCCTCGCCGTGACTTGTTCCTGAGCAGCCACCATCTGCCTGTGAACGTCCTCGGCCTCAGAGGCAAGCTCCTTCAGCTCCTTTATCTTCTTCCTCATCTGGGTCTCCACAACCTGTGACAAAACAAGACAAACGAAATCAAGAGACCTGTCCTGACTCTGTCTGGTCAACTGCTGACAGGATACTGAGGGTCGACTGGGTCAAGATTTCATCATTAAATGAAAGACTCAGTGTAAGATGGTGCCATCATAACTACAGAAGTGCTAGATTAGAGTCCCAAAAGTATCTTTCAGCCATAATGTAAAGTGACAAGGCCCTAAAATATGTCAAAATGAAATAGTCACAAACAGAAATGTGTTTTTTTTTATCATTAATACATCAGAAAAGTAGGCTGGAGTTGAAAATTAAACCTCCTTTGTATATGCTGACTCGTCCATCCCAGTAGCTTTATATGAAGCTGATTCATCTTCATGTCAAACAGAAAACTAAATCAAAAGCTGCATGCTGTACCTGCAGCTCCAGAGGAGGCTCTGCGCTCTGAAGCAGCGTCTGAACCTCACTGGCTCTCCTGTGGAAACGCTCAGTATTCTCCTCTTGGGCTAAAATCTCGTTCTTAAAACAGCAAGAAGGAGATGATTATTGTTAAAGAAACCGCAGAAAACTGGAGGACATGTTTCTTTCACAAAACAGGTCCATATCTAGAGGTTGGGGGTGGAGAGAGGGGGTGTCAGTTTTACCTGTAAGGCTGTAATATCTTCCTCAGTCTGAAAGGATGGAGACTCAGCGAAGACTGCCAGTTTATTGGTGGTCCAGTTCTCCACCTCTGCTCCCAGCTGGAGGACCCCCTCCCACAGAGTCAGGCCAAGGTGAAGGTTTTCAAGGTGGGAATCGGTTCTTTCTGAAATCTGTGAGAATTTGAGTTGTATTGAAAGTGAGCACTTAACCAAAGTAAACATCAAGATCCAGGAAACTGCTTGTTTTAATTCTAATCATCAACAAAACAATACATGTGTTTCCCTTTAGGATCAACAACTCGATAAAACAAAGACGTGAAGTCTCCTTTAATAAGTTAAATGCTAAGAAAATCATTCTTAAAGGAGCAGTATGTAACTCTGACATGTAGTGTTCAAAGTGGGTAATTCAGTCTAAAAATTCAAAACATTGGAGGGAGCCATCTCCCCACATCGCCTCCACAGAGTAGATGTGCACATGTAGCGGACAAAGAAGCTTCAGTGTTTAGCCAGCTCTGCATCGGTCTGTAAACCTTTTAGCGTTCTAACCTCTCTCCATTTTCCAATATTTGTCCTAGTTTGAGCATGTTTCTACTCTTGGAGCTTATTAGAAACAAGCAGAGGCTTGTTTGATCGGGTTCTATCTGAATCAGTTCGCTTGCAAGCTTCCATCGCTGCACCACCTGTTGGCTTGCCGTGATCACCAGTCTCATATCTGACAAACTGAGGGGTGCCTTAAAACAGCCGTGTGGGGGTGTCTTAAAACAGCCTACCTGGTCAAAACAAATACAGACCATTCCAGGACAGGATCTAAACTCAGAAGAAGGACACACATACACCGTTTGCCAAAGTTATTCTTCCTTGTCACCGATTTTTTTCAAGACCCATACAGTCAACATTTTTGTTCATTTAAGGAGTTTTCTTGATTGCAAAGCAGCACACCAAGGATTGTAGTGTGTAAACAAAAAATGTTTCCTTGCTGAGAAACTAAAAGAAAAGAAACCCTGACCACCACATGCTTTGATAACTAAAATAGAACAGCTTGTTGAAACTTGTACGTACATCCAGCCAGCGGTCCATGAGAGCATCTGCTTCTTCCTCAAAAGGGATGGTGGTGCATTCTGGGATCTGACGTAGATGAGTGTGAAGCTGCCTGCAAACACTGCGCACCTCCTCTATCCTGTCCCCGAGGCCGGTCAGCTCGGTTTTTGTTTCCCGGACCTGAGGAGACACACACAAGAAAGCACGCACCATGCGCATTGAACACACTCGAGCAGTAATTCAACAACAGAGGTGTACTCCTTCACCAGTGGAATTAGAGGTGTGGTGTACCTTAGTGTGCAGTCTCTGCAAGTTTTCTTTCCCCATGTAGGAGGCTTGTTCATTTATGTCGCTCTCTGCCCTCTGCAGAGTCCCACTCAGCTCACCACGGAGGCTCTGGAACCTCTTCAGCAGCTCTGTTAGGACTCGACACCGCTGCAGTCTGGATGTGATTCAGAATTAAAAAAAACACACACACAGGCATCAAACTCAACCACAACACCTTGAGATCGCATTCATTCAGGAAGAGAGCGGAAGAGAAACTTCTGTCTTTACCGTTCAGTCACAGCTTTAGTCGTTTCTTCCCAGACCTCCTCCACCTCTCCGGTTTGACTCCCGTCAGAGAACCCTGCTTCTGATGCTTCTTCTTTAAGGTGCTGAAGCTCAGCATGGAGGCCAGCGAGACGACTTTCCAGCTCTTTTAGGGCGCGTGTCCTGCAGCACAAGAAATTCACTTAAGCATGCTGAGAGAGCCGAGTGATGTGACTGAAACATCCAGATAACAAAATAAATAATGATATCAATTCATATTCATAGTTATAATTCAGGAACTACTGTGAGGAGTTTCTCTGTAGTTATAAAACAGGATGAAGTAAAAAGTAATGCCTCTTTATGACCTATGAATTCAAACAAGTGCATCAGCAACAAAATTGTTTCTACATAGTTTTTTTTAGTTCCCCAAGCCGCTGCCCCAAGGTAGGTAGGTAAACAGCAAAATGGGGAACAGGTTTTTTAAATTACATAGTAAGTAGTGATACTTTTGACTGTTAAGATTGTTTTTGTTAATACCCTATGTACACATGTAGAAGACAAGATTAGCATAGAGATAAAGAGTACTGCTTCATCCAAAGTATGCAGTATAATGATACTTTTTACCCTAACTTGAGCTTAATATATATCTGCAATGAAGTGCTGCAACAAACATGTCCTTGTTTATTTTTTTTTGTGTATAACATGAATTATAAAAAGTTTTTTTTATTTTATGTTATACCTGTATATGTGTAAAGGAATTTATGACGTTCTAAAATATACATTTTCTCATTTTATTCTCTCTGCTGAAGCAAAGTTTTGAAGCCCAACAACGGCTGTAGCCTGCCGCCATATTGGAAATGTTATCTCTACCTAACTTGCTTATTCTAGAAACAGGCAAAGAGATGAAGTTATGTTGGAGTTAATAGCGACAAGATGCCAACCTTCAGCCACAATCTTAAACATGCAAATGTATGAGTATCTGTCTGCTTTCAATACATAATCAAAACTGATCAGTTATTAAGAACCCCCCCCCCCCCATTCGGTTTTAACTAATTAAACAATGAGCTTTTTTTTCTGTAACACTGGGCATTTTAAAAAGGACTCTAATGAGGATATCCAGGCTTTCGCAGCCAGCCTCAAGTGGACACTAAAGGAACTGCAGTCCTCTGCACTTCTGCATCGGCTTCATTTTTCAACACCAGAGATTCTCTCTCTGCACGTCTGTGATCAGTGTCTTACCTCTGCTGCAGAGCAGGCAGGCTGGGCTCCTTTAACCCCAGCTGTTCAGCTGCTCCCTCCATCTCCTTCAGTGCTCCTATCAATGCAACTCTCCTCTGAACCAAACTCTCCCTCTTCTCTTCTTCTCTCTTAACCTGGCTGCTTCTTCTTCTCCTCTCGTCCTTTGCTTTGTGGACATTCTCTTCAGATTTGCACGTCTGATCCTTTTGCACATTCGCCCTTTGTTCATTCGTTTCATTATCTCCCTCCAGTCTTCGTCTTTTGGCCTCCAACTCTGACTCCTCTTCTACTACACTTGGAGACATCTTCTGCTCCTGTGCTCCCTCCTTTTGTGATGAATCATCCCAAGACTGTGTAACCTCCAAAGGATTCAACTCTTTAATCCCCTCTTTGTGTTTTTGTCCCATCAGAAATATCTCGTTGTTTCTCTCGCTCTTCTTGGTACTCATCGACTCTTCCTCCTCAGCTTGCTGGGACGAAAACGTCACCACATCCTGGCACGTCACGGCCGAACCATCCCTGCTCAGAGTCATCCCCGCTGTCTTTAAAAGGCTGTCAGCTTGTTCCGCAGCCCTCTGCAACTTCTGCTGCCAAGACTGTCTGTCCTGCTTCCAGTCTGTCTCATTCTGCTGCCTGCTGGAGTCCTGGTGTGTCGACGGGGTTGGGATTTCAGCTTTCACTTCCCTGACTGTGACTAGGAAGTGATCCAGGGCCAGGGCAGCTGACTGAACCTTCTCCAGCCGCTGTCTGAGCTGCTCCAGATGATGGACGCTGCTGTGCAGAGCCGGACTGAGGGATGACGAGATTTTGACTTTTTGCCCTCGTCTTTCCTCCTCAGTTAGCTTTTTCAGTTCAGACTGCAGCCTGACATCCATCTCCTGTGTAACACAAGAGGGATTCATCATAATTGTTGCATAATTATCTCGTAGACTTCATGTTTTGATAGTCTGAACTAGGCATGGATGTACCTGTAAATCAGAAACCAAATCAGGATCAGGCAGTGTTAAGGTGGAGATGTCTACTGGTTTTCTGATGATCCAGTCAAGTCTTTCTGTCGTCAGTGTCACCTGAAGGTCCGCAGAATCCATCAGGTCAGCAGCTTTCTCTACACAGGTCAACCTGCAGAAGTCAAGGACAAAGTAACTTTAATATCAGGATAGGTGGGTTATCTATTGTGGGGAAGTCAGAGTTATCATGATACCAACATTTGAAATGTTGATAAGATTCTCGTAAAAATTAAATAATGGCTGTTTCAATACCACAGCAACAAAAATGAGTTTCTTAGCCCCTAAAACTGGGTGGCTTTATCTTTAATTTCAAACCTGCATCAACATTAACATCAAATTCATTACTAAATTGTCTCTTTTTCATTTCGAACAATAATAATAATAATGAGGTTGATGAAAGACAGATTGTTGTGAGTTTTGGATTTTTCTGTTTTCAACGATATCTGAATTTTAAACTTCAATACAATTCTAGTGAAAAATTTAACAATATTCCACATCGGTACCCTAGTGGTTAGTGCGTACGGCCCATGTACGGAGGCTATAGTCCTCCAAGCGGACAGCCTGGGTTAGAATCCGACCTGAGGCTCCTTACTCCCCCATGTCACTCTCCACTCTCTCTCCCTCCCTGATTTCTGACTCTATTCACTGACCTATCTCTAAAGATATAAAGGCATGAAAAGCCCAAAATTAAACATCAAAAAAAGTATCAATAGTGATACCTGTTTCATTACCATGGCAACAAAATCACAAGTCCAAGGCAAACTCCTGAACACAGTCTACGATGCATAAATACATTGGAAACGTTATTTTGTGCAGTGTAGAAAGTCTTCTTTTTTTTCAGCTCGCGGAAGCTTTTGGTTAAAAATAGGCCTGAAGAGCTGAAGTTTGGTTCTTTAACTATCGATCATTAAAATAAAATAAATTGAATCATTTTACAACCTGTGGAATCAAAGTATCACAGACTTTATCATCCTTAAAGCACATTAAGTTTATAATGTCAGTGTTTAAAAAAGAAGGAGTCTGTGATCCAGCTGAAGCAGAAGAAAGAATTCTCTCCAGTTTGAATACTCTGCTAACCTCTCAGGTCAAAGTAGTAACTTTACTTCTCATGCTCTGTTGCCTTCAAACACACAGAATTTACCTTTCCAGTACTTCCTGTTCAGGGGAGAGCTCTTCCTGATGTGGGGCGGCTGTCTCTGGGATGACGGTCCACTCTGGCTCCTGTTTGGTCTCCACGGTGTTGCCCCTGACAACAGCCTGGGAGATGGGAGAGTCACATCGTAACTGTGCAGATAAGAGAGGGAGGGAAAGATGGAGCGAGCGGTGAGCCTATCCAATTACTGAGGATTAGCACCCTGCAGCTGCTGCTGTGTCTTCTACAGGTCACTCCCAGCCACAGAGACTGCTGAGCTTTTATCTGACCTGCACAACACTTCAGGAAATGCATTTTACACTTTGTTAACATGTCTCTTAAAAGGAACACAATTCAAAGCTGCATATGCAACAAGTACAATGTAAAGAAAACATGAAGAACTGGATGAAAATGCACTATTTCTAAAAACAATCCACAAAAATCAGCAGGCTGTCTTTTCAAATCAACGTTGCAAACCCTTTAAAACAAATGTTTCAGTTCCGCCATCTGTGTCTCTGCTGCTAAAGTTAAATATCAGGAATGTGTGATTGAGGTGGCTTAGCTTCCTCCTCCCACTCCCTCATTATTTGATTACATAATTCAGTGACATTATGTTTTGAGTTTGTACACAGTTTTGTTTTGCCTCTGTCTGTATCATTTGACTTGACTACTCTAATATTCTTTCTCCACATTTAAACATTTTTGTTGACGTTACATTTTCATATATTGGTATATATTTCTTTTTACACTAAATTTAAGTTTTTTATTCTACTCACAACCTTTTACTTTTTATTATTTTATTTCTGTGTTGACGTATTTAATATCCATGCTCTCTTTTCGAATTAGGACCTCAGCATCTCAAATGTTATGGAATGAAACTAAAACCTCCTCGAGTCCTTTACATTTTTAACCCGTCAAAAACCGTACAAATTACTTCTTTTTTAAAAAGTTTTTTTGGGGGGCTTTTTATGCCTTTAATACAGCGACAGGACAGATAGAATCAGAAATTGGGAGAAAGGGAATGCCTTGCGGGAAAGGAGCCACAGGTCAGATTCGAACCCGGGGCGCCCGCTTTGAGGACCCAGCCTCCATTCATGGGGCACAAGCTCTAACAACTAGGGTACCGGCGCCCCGAAATAAAAAACTTTTGAGACCATGTGGGATATTTTCTCTAATAATCCAGCATTACAGCTACCAGAGTTATCAATATATTTCAGATATCAGAAAATGTTCTCTTTGTTACTCAGAAACTGCCTTAATGACTGACTTTTGGTTAGAAAAGTACAACAAAAAAATAATAATTTCCTAATCGTTTATTGACAAAGATAAAAGGTATTTTATGGGGCTGTCGTGAAAGGTGGATTCTTTTGTCTAAACATTTGTCATATTTTCAGGTTACATAATTTACATATTAAGCAATACTACAGGTCTGTTGGGAGATTTGTCCTTTAACTCTGTGAAGTCCACCGACCTCTCAGTCAAGATCAAAATAATGATTATGAATGCTTGTACTAGTTACACATCCAAAGGCAGAAAGACAGACTACACTCATATTTTTCAAAGGGTGCATGCATATAAAACAGGATAGTCCTATATTAACAGATGGGTCGTCAGTTTGGACTAAAAGAAGCAAACTGAATCATGTCATAAAAAACTAAAACAAAAACTATTAAAGACTGCCTGACAGGCCCAACATAACCTACTGTTAAATAAGGCCGCCTGTGGAGGATCACGTGCACAGAAAACCACAAAAAAAGTTCAATACAAAAACTTATAATGCAATGTTAACTAAAGAATAAAGAGAATTAAAGACTCATTATAAAAGATGCATGGAGTTAAAACTGTTTTTAAATCATAGTGAGTTCTTTATCTAATTAACTAAATAACTAACATAACTTTCAAAACACAAAAAGTAACTTTTAGATGCAAGATCAAGCTTAAATTATGCTATTAGAAATAGTTGATAAACCAAGACAAAGAAATAAATTCAGTGCATAAAGCGTGCGTTCTCATGATACCTGTATATGAGCCTGTGTCTGCTGATGTCTTCCTGTGATGTGCAGGAGACGAGCTGTCAGCTGCTGCTCTTTGGCTTTAAGTGCAGGTTTCAGATTCTTCCCAGACGCAGAGCTTTTACTTTGCCTGAGGTCATCTTTGTTCTCAGCTGGGACCTCCTGAGCTCGGACCTGGAGGACATCCCTACAGGGCTGCACCGACACACCGACGCCCATGGGTGAGAGGTCTTGTTGTGGGCTGTCAGCGTGTTGTTCCTGCGGGGGATTGTTGCTCCGCTGTGTGTCGGCCGACGTGCCAGTCGCTCTCAGCGGGGTGTTACCCCAGAGCTGCCGTCCCCTGCTGAGTTAAGAAATGTTCATCGAGGGGGGGGAAGTCGGGGCCGGTCAGTTAGAACCACTCAGTACAAGAGGAACCTCATTAAGAATAATAGACTTGAAGGATTACAGAGTGACAAACGTTTATAGAGAGGCTGTCTGCTTCTATAAGACCGTGCAGTACGATGACTCAACATTTAGAGTAGCGATGAATCTTTGTATAATTTCAGGGTTTATTCTGTTCTGTTTTATTCCAATTTGAAATTAGCTGCTCAAACGGAAATCTGATCTTCTTTGTTGTGTGCAGCCTAACTCTAAGGGGGTTAGGCTTAGTCCAAATATATAAAACCTGAAGCATTTTTATCTCAATTTGAAATTCAACTTCAATTGATCTTACAAATAAGAGGTGAAATGCATGTTTACATGTATCTTAATGAAGTAGCTTAATACGCTTATTACCTCAGGGACTCAAAACAATATCTAAATCCAAAGTCACAATTTAAAGTAGCTAATAAAAAAGTTTGAGGTGTGGAGAGGCAGTCTAAAGTGAAAGTCCGAGGCACTCTGATGTCATATAAAAATCAATTTCAACATAAATCCCACCTCTGGCAATGCAATTAAACAATAATAGTCAAGGATTTTTGGGTGGCCAATATTATTTCAATGACTACAAGGCCCTAACGGTGAAATCCACAGCACTGAAACTTGATTCACAGTCACAGATTATATCTCGAAAAAAATGAAAAAGGCTTTCAACTAAAAATGTTACACTAACTCCTTTTTTACAATGTAATGATGATCCTCATTAAACAGTTTTATTCTGGCTGGGTAAAGGACATGTTTTGACTTGTTGATCCAAAGAATAACTTGCAGTGCAGAAAATGTTTTTTTCTGAAAGCTGCAGACTTTCAATGCATACAAATCAAAATCATACAGTTGTATATGAAAGAATTGTATGCAACATCTCATAGTGCTTGTCTGTAGCAGGATCTTACTGGTCAGATTGGAGCATTGTGTCACTGGGTTGTGTCTCCTGCACTTCCTCTGACTCCCTCAGTGGGTCTGTTGTTAGGGACGATTCTCCTGGTGTCAGCGTGTCACACAGCTCCTGCAGGGATTCAGCTCGTTCCTCCACAGATGCGTCTTCATCTGTGACGGCCTGAGAGGAAACATGAACTCCTGAGTCACTGAACTCAAACTTTATTTTTTTTATCTTGCTACTATAATAACAGAGTCACACAACACTTTCAAATGTTAACGTGAATCATACAGAGTTAGGGCAAATACCTGTCGCTGTTGCAGCACAGAGCCACGGTCAGTCTGGTCAGTCGCTTCATGCAGATTGTTAGTTTGCGTTTCACATTGCACAACAGAAAATGAATGCTCTCCCGCTCTGATGTGAGACCGCAAGACGGGAACAAAAGCAGCAATTTCTCTGCGTACATCCTGAGAGCGACACAAACAAGCAGACACTTATATTTAAGTGGTGCCAGGTAATCATGCATGATTCATCATGTATCATAACGGAACCCCTGAAATAATCTCATTTAGTTGTGGAAGTGCGCCGCAGTTTAAGAGTTTAACCAAAAATTCAGACAGTTTGTGAGTAAAAGAGTTAACTGGATATTATTTAAAACGGTATTTTATCAGAAATAGTACAATTTTGAGAGAGAGTGTCAGATGATAGACACTCTCACATTTGTCCATTTGATATGACGCTAAAGCCAAGAGACGGTTAGCCTAGCTTAGCATAAAGTCTGGGAAAAAAAAAACATTTTTCAACTTAGTTTTTTACTGACTAAACAATCAAGTTATATTGTTTTTTTAGAGGAGCTTTAGAGGAGCTGCTAGGCTTTTTTTAAACATTAGACAGAGCTAGGCTAATGTTTCCACCACCGTTTCCAGTCTGTGTGTTAAGCTAAGCTAAGCTAGGCTAAGCTAAGAGTAAGTTTACTTCTAGAAGGGACAATTTTCTTCGGAGGGGGGGGGGGGGGGGGGGGGGGCATTTTCCTTTATATGAAAGTACAGCTGAAGAGAGAGTTGGGAGGAGATAGTGGGGGATGACTTGCTGCAAAGGGCCGAGGTTGGATTCAATCCTCTGTACATGGGACGCACGACATAACCGCTAGGCTCTCCGCTGCCCCAAGAATTGTCATCTTGTCAAGCAACCTGCTCGAATATTAATAAATGTATTTGATGCCACAGCCAGTTACAGTCTACCACTGGTCTCCCACATTTAACCAACTCCATCTATTCAATCTTTAAGACATTTAATTTATTACAAATGGGAAAAAAACAGAAACATTCAGAGGTGATACTTTAAAAAAATGTATTTTTAAAGCCTTAATACTGCTTTAAAATCTCAACCGGACCTTTCTTTCTGACAGAATTTTCTAAAAACAGTATAGGTTTTCCAAATGGAGCCCCTGTCGTACCTCCCACTGTTTCCTGACCGAGTCAGAAAGGCGGCTCACTTCCTGGAGTTGGGACCCCGTGCAAAAGGCCCCAAAACCCTCCACTGCACCCAGGAACTCCTCGAGGACGGCAGGCTGAAGAACTTTTAAAGCTTTCTGAACAAAAAAAGACACAAAGCTGGACAAAGACGGACAAACAAGACTGGCAGCTGTGCAAAGCAAAACACCACAGACCTTTAAAGGACTGATCTGAATTTTGAAGATTGGATTTTTTTATTCTTAAGGTCTGGATGTTGGAACATGAAAAGCAGCTTGGATTTACGCTTTTGAAGCAACATGGTGCCAACAAGCTGGCTTCACATACATTCTGAAATAACTCTTACTTATTAGCTAAAACAGAGTTGATATTTTTGGTGGGTAAATGTAGAAAACAAAATCTGCTTTAGTACTTCTTTTTTAATCTGGTTTTAAATTCAAACAATGAAAATACCATTGCTGCAAATCCACATACATTGCTCTTCGTTGAAAGACTGGATAAAATATGTGATGTGCTTTTTTGTCACTAAGAAAACATGCACTGGGAATAAGCCTGACCTTTTAATTTGTATTTTTAAAGCATACCTGTTTCCTCTTGGCTTGTGTGTCTGAAATGTCTCTGCCTCCAAATAAGTTGATGGCTTGCTGGATGCGTCCTTGCAGGTGAAACCTGGCCTTCAGCAGTCGGCTCTTTGCCATTGACTGGGCTTTTGAATGAACCTCACTGCGGTCCATGGCTGGTGGAAGAGGAGGTTTTTTCTCTGTCTGTGGAGTCTTCGGTTTGCTTACAGATCTGGATTTTGATTTGTTGGTTTGTAAAGTGTGTGGGCTTTCTTTTTCCTTGGAGACTGTACTTGTTACAAGTTCAGAAAAACTTGGACTTGGAGCCTGATTGAAGGTTTGGGGAAATGACTGAGGCTGAATCATAGGATGGGATTCAGTAGCTTTTCTAGTTGGAGTGAGAGGAGAGTGAATTTGTGGTACTGGTTCTCTTAAAGGCTGAGGCAGTATTTGGACTCGGGGTATGACAATGGTCGGTTCATCCTGCGTAACAATCTGCTGGAGATCTTTCGCTCTTTGTCGAGGCAACTGAGATGGAAACTCTGCTAGAAACTGATTTGGGATGTGGGTTTGAACGGAAACATTCCCAATCTTGTCCACATGTTTGGTTCTGGCCACAACAATGGCCCCTGGCTCTGGCTGCTTCTGTGTCTGATTGGCTGCTCCAACAGGTCGCTGGAATCCAAGCGAGCTAAACATGCCAAGAATCTCCTGAGAAAAAAAAATAAAACAAATACAGATGACATTATTCAACATTAAATATGCAACAACTGAAGAACCTGAGGAACGAAACCAAACGTCACTTGAACTCACCTGGCAGTGGTTAACCGCCTCTGAGATCCTGTCCTGCATGTCAGAGGTGCTGAGGTGCTGCAGAGGAGAGGTTTTCTGTACCTGAGCCACAAGGACCTGCAGATCCTGCCCCTCAGTTACAACCTGGTTTTCCAGCTGCGGGCCTCGAGAGATCAGAGCCTAGAAATGATTTATATAACACGCAGTGTGTTATGTCTATTATATTACTTATATTATCATGTTATACTGTTTATGTATTTTGTCCTGTGTTACATGTTATATATGAGTATGAGGTGTTCTGGGATTATTTGTGATGGTTTAAACAAAACATCGATGACTATGGTAATGCCTGATAATTAGAGTGTTCACAAAGTTTTAGCTCGCTGACTTTGGCTGTAGATTGCAGCGCAGGACGTCCTTTGTGTTTTCTCTCCTTTAGTTGTTGGTAGCAGTCCAGGGTCTCGGTGCTCCAGTGGTTCAGTTCTGCCAGACGGCCCTCCAGCCTGGATGCAGCCCTCTGCAGCTCTCCACAGGTCCTCTCTGCTTCAGCAAGCACCTGTCGTACACGTACAAGTCATCAGATGTCATCAGATGTAAAAACCTGCCCTTAGTTTGTCACAGCATTATGAACAGAACTGGTTTAGTTTTAACTGCTAGAAGAAATGAAACCTGTTGAAATGTATAACAGATAGGTTGGGGATTTTTGCATCACCTGTGGGGGTGTGAAGTCTGTGGACGGACTGAGAGAGGAGAGGTCCACCTCAGTCATCTTTTTGCTGATCAGCTGGTCAAGAGAAAACAAAAGAAATAAAATAAGAATTCTTATAGAGTTATGACTGTTTCCATCTTTCCCTTCATGTATCTTTACTAACCTGTAGCTTCTGTTGTTTAGCCTTCAGTGGGACTGAGGACACCTCCAGTGGCTGATTTAGTAGAAAGCTGGCCTCCTGGGTCAGTGAAGGCACCGTTTGAAGACACAGAGGGCCTACACTGGACTCTGAGGATACACCCTGAGAGAAACATGCCATCATGTGAAAATCACATTTTGTTTTGCTCCATAAAAAGTCAAAGAAAAAAAGCCTTGATGGGAAAAAAAAGCTACATCATTTTGAAATGAAGTCTACATTTACTTGAGCTTTACTTTAACGACAGGTTAAGTCTGAAGTGACAGTGGATGGATCAGTGAGAGCAGTGATACTCACAAACTTCGTCCTCTTCACACATCCAGCCCACTGCATGTTGATCTTTCTGAGTTGCTCTGTCAGAGCGAGGCTGGCTGAAGAATCTGTCACTTCGATGAGAAAGTTCCCCGCCTCATTTAACCTGGCCTGACACGATGTCCACTTACTCATATCCTGCAGCAATCAAAACAAGAAATGATAATGGATCTCCACTTCAATGAGGAATTAGTTTACGTTGCAACACTGAGAGTCAGAAAAGATTCTCTTTCTGGACAAACAGACTGAGGTACCTGATCATGCATCACGTCTCTCTGCTGTGTCAGCCATGTCTGCAGAGAAGTCATGCAGTCGTTGTAAGTCTCCCACTCAGACGCCACTCTCTCCATCGTCCCTCTCACCGCCGTCACAGCCTGTTGTATCAACTCAGCTTCCCTCTCTGCCTCCTTCACCTGCAGAGTAACAGTCTGGGAATCTCCACCTGGACGGGAGAGAGTGTACAGAGGTCAAATCTTTTGGAAATAAGATTTCCTCACATAAAATATGAAGGTAGGATTCGGTGCTTTAGAGCAAATAATCACAGGCACATATTCAGCTCGTACTTAACGCTGCCTTGCTTGTGTAAGCATTCGCCTTTTTCTGCAGCTTTTGGAGAGCGTCCATCAGAATCAAAAGCTGTCCTTGGCGGTCCATAGTTTCCTAGAAAACAAATCAACCAAAGTCGTCACTTGTGCAAGTTTCTAAAAAAGCATCAATTATCACACTACTCTTTTATTTTTAACTAAAGCCAATATCATCGATTTGCCGTCCTAAATCCTTTGCAAGAGAGTTTGTTAAAATCCATTTCCACCACAATAATACTGCCAGAATGAGTTTTTTTTTTTTTATTTGATGTCCTGCTCTCAGATACTCACATGCCAGTCCTGCAGAAGCTGGGTCACTGTCTCCTGGGACCTGTAGGGGGCTTTCCATGTCTGAACCTCAGCATCAACGCGGCCCAGGAGATCAAGCACAGTGTGACGAGATTCCTTGTACTCCAACTTGATCCCTTGATACTTGGCTGTCACTCTGATATTTGTTAAACTGTTCCAAAAAAAAGAAGGTTTTTATGCATCATTTGAATGTTTTAATGGAACCAAAATGCTGCGATAATAATCAAAACTGAATATCACTGAATATCACTTACCGTCTTTTTACCTCATCAAACTTTTCAAGGGGCACGACTAAGTTCCCCGAGACATCCATGTTTTTGAAGGTATCAAGGATATTGACATGATGGCTCATCTCTTTAATCAATGTCTGAAAAAACAACATTATAAAAATGTTACATTATGACAACTAGTTTCATCTCACAAGTAGACAGATAACACACATTTCCAGTTCATATCTATGGCCTAAATCAACCCCAGTCTACAGCTTGTTGAAGCCAATGCATAATGTCTGTTGTTTTTAACCTTTAACTTGTCTTGTTGAGTTCTTGCATCTTTTGCAGCATCTGCATGATCTCTCTGTTTTCCTCCGTCTTCTGTTAGCGCTGCCTCTGCACGCTGCAGCCACACCACAACTGAGTCCAGAGGAGGAGGAAGACTTGAGTCCAGGTCTGCTTTACACCTCTGCAGCTGGACAAGACACACACATACAGAAACCTGGTATGAGTACAGATTCTGGTCTTTGCAATGTAGCCTAACGAAGTGTTTATTAGTCCGCTGAAGAGGGACGAAGGAAGTGAATTGGACGGAGCTATTACTCCAGACAAAACATAAGTGACTACAACTCTCCATCTGTGGACGTCCTCACCTCCTCCTCCAGACGATCCGACGCTGTCCTGAGAGCTCGCTGCTCCTGGCTCAGCTCAGGGCAGCGCTTTACTGCAGCGAGGAGGGTCATCACTGGTTTCCTCTGCTCAGTGAACGAGTCAGACAGTTTCTGAAGTACCTGATGATCCACATACAGACATATCTTCTTAACACTGTCCAAATGATTCACAGTTGTTGTTTTTTTTCTATTCTTTGAGAGCTTGTTCTTTGCCTCACCTGATATTTTTCAGCAAAGCTTGAATGTTTTGTAGCTGTGCGTGCCTCTGACAGCTCCTGGTAGGCTTGCTGCAGCCAGGAGGTCAACTCTAGTGCTCGCTCACTTTGGGGGACCTAAAGGTTCAATATTGAGGTGTATTTATGGGAGTCATAACTTTTGAACTCACGAAAATTGAATTTCGAAAAGCTAGCAAATAAAAGATTTAAAGAGAAAAGAGGAGTTGTTACAGCTACCTGGCGTAACGGTGAGACAGCGAATGCAGGAGTAAAGTGAGCAGGCAAGTTGACAGATGGGAGAGAAGAGGGCTCAACCAGAGGAAACAGCTACCCCACCAACACCACAACAGAATAAACAGGATCAAAAGAATAAACAGGAAATGTTGGGTAAACAGGAAACGTTGGGTTGAAGGACTGAGCAGGGAAAGAAAGCAGCAGGGCGAAACAGTAGTTTGTTTTTAAGAGGACAGATTCAGATTTGACTTCAGCTATGTTGTGATTTCTGCAGTGAAGTTTTCAGAAGCTGTGACACTGAGAGTGAAGTTCTGGTTTTGGTTGCCTACCTGCAGGTGGTCATCAGGTGAAGGCATGTCATTGGAGTACTGGAGAAACTGGGCCACATAAGTCATAATGGACTTCTCATCAGGGTCTTTAACATCCACATCTGAAGTGAAAATACAAAGAAAGGTTTAGTACCCTTCTTTAGAAACAAATGGTCGATGTAACTGAGATAACATCCAGTCTATGGTCGCACCCATCTACCAAAATCAAGGTGGCAGACACATGTATGAGGCTAAACAGGTGACCAACGTAATATAATTCAAAACTACTACTGTGGTCCAAAAAATCTTAACCTTGATTGTTACGTTTAATGCTCTTTGTTATTTGGATATAGATGGCTAGAACACTTTATTGACAATCTGAAAAAGTCAGCCTCACCCTGGGGCTCCAGCAGACGGGGGATGTGGAGCTCCCTCTCAGCCAGGTGAAACGCCTCTTCCAGGTTCTCCTGGTTGCGTCTGAACCGCACAAGAGAGAGATCAACCAGCTGTGGCCTGAGAGAGCACAGGATGGCCAGGAAGGCCTCTCCGCTTCTCCAGCTCTTCTTAAAGTCCTTCACACTTAGAGAGCAACCAGCCCTGGAGAGAGAACCACAAATTAAATACCCTTAAAAGCAGTGTAGGCCTAGAAGTAGATTTACCGTACACAGACGGTGGATAACCAACCTTTGGCACTGGTCCCTGACCCACATGATCAGGGCCTTCTTGGCAGATATTCGGAAGTGTTTATGCAGAGGTGAAGTCCGGCCTGCATGGACTGGACTAGCTGGGACCGGGCTGCCAGAAAAGGAGTCCAGGCTGGTCAGAGAGTCGAGGGAGGAATGACAAGAGCTGTAGGAGAGAGTGCTGGCCAGCTCCTCTATCTAAAACAGAGAGAACAATACAACGGCTATAACATGACCCGTGCCTTTGAAAGCAGTATTGGTGTTCAGAACATTAGTTATGATCTGTACTCACGTGACAGTGGAGGATGATGGTCCAGATGAGGCCGAGGATGATGGAGGGCCGTCCATCCATGATATCTGGGATGTTAATGTTCACCATTTTGATCTGATCAAACAAAACAGATTCATTAATACACCTAAGTGTATTTCTCTCTGAGTTTCTCTGCCATTATTCATGTTTTTTTTTTTTTTTTGTGGAAGCTTACTGATTTTTTCTTGAGAAAGTTTAGTGCTGTCTCGATGTTGGCCCTCTGCTGGAAAACCCCTCGGCCCCTCTGTCTTTTCTGTGAAGACAAATCACAACATCAGCTTTATTGTGAGAATAATATCCACTTTATCTGTTTCTGTGTTTGTTTGGATTTCGACTAGCCCAACACTCACACTGGAATACTGCCATACAGATCAATCATAAACTTCTTGGAGGGATTTTTTTTTTTAGGAGGAATCAGAAAAAAAACCATCTGATTGACTCACCATAGGTTGACCAGTCATCACCTCCAGCAGGTCGAGCAGCTGTGACCCATTCTTAAGGTCAGAGAAGAGGTCTGACACGTGTGAGGGAGGGCATCTCTGTAACAATACAAACAAACAAACAAACAAAGTTAAGTTTGATTTATTTGTCAATCCAGCTGCAGGATGTTTGAGATCAGGGGAAAAATATCACCCATCTTAAACTGCACTGATCCATCCAGTGCAACTATGACGACTCTTCACTTGTCAATCTTTGGCAAAGAAGATCAACGCCTTTTTAATTTGCATTTACACAATAAACAGTTTAAAGTATACGCTATCAACAACAGCATCAAGAGCAATTGATCATAACACTAAAATCATTGGGGACCCAGTAATCTCAGAACCGATCTGTTATTGCCCGACAATGATAAAGCCTCTGAAGGGGGCGTCTAGAGTACATTTAGGGGCTTCTGGTGTCAATGGTAGATGGATGTTGGACGTTTCAAGTATAGCAGAGGGTCACTGTTTGACAGAATATCAATCTGCTGATAATAAACAAAACAAGAAGTCATTCAGAGTACTCTCTTGTCATTCAGTAAAAAATAAACAAGAGGATTGAGAAAATGAAATTTTCAGCAAATAAAACAAAAAACCTGACGTGCAAGGAACAAAAAAAAAAAGCCAAGTATATCAGTATTTATTTGGTCATATCATGTTTCTTTAAATACTACATATACTGTAGCTCCTCAATAAATAAATGTGATAACTCCAAAAGTCCTTCATTTAAAACTGTCTGTTATGAATCTGTAATGGCTTCATATTTCAGTTTCAGGGGTCGAAGCTTCACGCCAAGCAGTGACTGCTGTCCTCTAGACATACAGGAAGAATCTCTTGTTGGGGGTTGGTCAGGAGATTGCTGTAACAGATGGCAGGTTATGAACCAGTGGTTTCAGAGTGCAGTCAGATGGGCATGAGTGTTTTTTTATGACGAGGTGGCAGGATTCAGGTTACGCGCTGTTCTGCTTCACCGGGGAACTATTTATACGCCGGGCGAGAGTCACAGACGTCTCAGTGTCTCAGATCTGTGATGAGCTGCTTCACTGAACCTCAGCAATGAGTCAGCATGTCTAAAGTTTGCTTAATATCACTTACAGCTTCACCGCAGCATGACATCATGCCACACAACAGTCCCTTGGTAGAGTTTAAGAAAACATTTTTAATGCTCAAGCTTGTCTAAGTATAGCACACGGAAAAGCAGCTTAACTTTGTGCAAAAACATAAGTCAGCACTTTCCATCTAAGACAAAATATCGAAGACATTTCTAAAGCTTGTGCAGAAAGTGAAGGCATGCAATACAAAACAGTTTTCCTCTTACATGTGAACAAATAGTAGGAAACCTGACCTGCACCATTACATCATCCTTTCTCTTACACACTCACTATAAAACACTTCAACTGACAAGTTGAAAAATCTCATAAAGATCTTTCTCATTTGATAGCTGATAACAAACGTTTATGTGCTGTTATCTTTAATAAAGTTTCATTTAAAAGAAAAAAAAACACATTATTTACTATTACTTTGAATTACTTGCTTGTAATAGCTGTAAATACATATTGCCTTTATCTTTATTCCTATAAATTCTCATTTTATTTGTACTCTTCTTCTTGTCTTTTACTGCTGCAACACTTGAGTTTCCTCTCTGGGGATCAGTGAAGGATTATCTTATCTTATCTTATCTTAAGTACAAGGTTCTGACTTGACAAGCATAAAAAAGATTACTCTTGTGTTGTTTTAAGTATAACATGCATACAGCTCTCGAGCGCTCTTCAACAAATGCAGCAAACATGTTGTGTTCATTTATCCAACGAGCGTCACAGATGAGTGATATGTGTACCCGTGATGCTCAACTTACCTTCGAGAGTTGAGCGTTGATCCAGTTGGTGAACGTCCTTTTCTGAATCTGATCATGCTCCACTGTCGAGGAAACAGACAAAAGATTTGAATCGTTTCACAATCGAAAGTAAAGAATGAGAGAACGCTAGAACTCTCTCTGTTGGATGACATGAAGAGCTGCGATATTATTTAAGCTCCAGTGGCGAGTCTATTGGGGCCCCAAGGAAAAGATCAGTTGGGGGGGGGGCCCTCAAACCAGCGTTCAGCAGGGCAATAAGAGGGAATGCTGCCAGATGGGGCCCTCTTAGGAAGGTTTCCTAGTGTCATTGCAGCCCTGTCAGTTGCCTGCCTTGCCTGTTGACAAGCAGCGCCTCTGTTAAACTCAAACTTGAGTTTTGAGTTTAAATAAAAAATGCACGCAGTGTTTCATTATTAGTACATTGTTTCCTTTATGTCTCACTATGCTTTACAATAGGTAGAGCAGCAATGGTGTGAAATTGTTGTTTTTGTTTTTGTCATTGGTAGGCTAGTTCCAACTCCAGTTGGACTGAACAAACTATTAAATATAAATGTTCAGAGGGAGCTGACCTCCCCTGTCTGAAACATGCTGCAGCTGAATCATTCATAATCCTGAAACTTCATAACAACAGTGCAGCGCTCCTTTGAGCTGCAGGCAGGTAATCAGATACTCACCAGCAGCAGCCGAGTGACACACTCCTCCGCCCTCCATGCTTATTAGCGATAGTCAGTAAATCCATGTATAATGAGGGAAGTTTAAACAGCATAACACGGCCCTGTCTAACACACGGTGACCCGGAGTTCCTCTTAACGCTGGAGTACGGCTGCCAGCTAAGATCTGGATACAAGCCGGGATGGCTTCCAAGACGGTGACAGACATAGACACTGACACTGTCACACACAGATACACACACTCTCACACACAGATAATACACACAGAGACACTCTCACACACTGTTAATACACACAGAGACACTCTCACACTGTTAATACACACAGAGACACTCTCACACTGTTAATACACACAGAGACACTCTCACACACTGTTAATATACACAGAGACACTCTCACACACTGTTAATACACACAGAGACACTCTCACACACAGATACACACACTCTCACACACAGATAATACACACAGAGACACTCTCACACACAGATAATACACACAGAGACACTCTCACACACTGTTAATACACACAGAGACACTCTCACACACAGATAATACACACAGAGACACTCACACACACAGTTAATACACAAAGAGACACTCTCACACACTGTTAATACACACAGAGACACTCTCACACACAGATAATACACACAGAGACACTCTCACACACAGATAATACACACAGAGACACTCTCACACACTGTTAATACACACAGAGACACTCACACACACAGATAATACACACAGAGACACTCTCACACACAGATAATACACACAGAGACACTCACACACACAGATAATACACACAGAGACACTCACACACACTGTTAATATACACAGAGACACTCACACACACAGTTAATACACACAGAGACACTCTCACACACTGTTAATACACACAGAGACACTCTCACACACAGATAATACACACAGAGACACTCACACACACAGATAATACACACAGAGACACTCACACACACTGTTAATACACACAGAGACACTCTCACACACAGTTAATACACACAGAGACACTCTCACAGCGATAATGAACTCTCAGACAGACGTATGCACACACACAGTGAGCGGATTTGGTCATACATGGTTCTTCAAAGGGTACTAGACCAGAACCTGTAAGCTTCTGTTACCAAAATATTAAACTTATACTATTTATAATGTGTTAAAGGATGTCCTTGTTACGGTGTCATAGGAGAGATGAAAATCTCATAGGAATGTGGAGGGAGGTATAGCATAGGAATTTATCTTCTATATAGCCTGGAGAGTAAATTGACAGCAAAAATGGAGCCAATCAAGAATCACAAATAAACCTAACGAGCAGGTCTGTGGACTGTGGGAGGAGGCCAGAGTACCTGGAGTACCCAGAGAGAACCCACACATGCAGGGGGGGGAGAACATGCAAGCTCCACACAGAAGGGCACCTGGTCCTGTACTTTATGTTTTTAAAAGCGATGATGTTACCCAAGAGGTTTAGATGATCAGTGATAGTGTTGACTTTAAATACAACCTTCATAATGACACACAGTAGTAGTGTGTGGTCCCATGAGACTAAATCATCAGTCAATCCTTTTATCAATAAAGAGATGTTTGTGGAAATCAGAGAAAATCGCTTTCAGTTTTATGCACTCACACTTGTCCTCCATGTGAGTCGGCTGTTTGTTTAAGAGCTTGCCAAGGAGGGGAATACCTCAGAATTTTAATCGCTGGCCTCCACCCAGTTCACTGGCATGCCCAGTACAAAAGAAGAAAGCGGCTTCATCACATGTATAATAACTTTTCGCTTCAGGCCTTTTTCAGACGCATCAGTCAAATGTGTTTTCTCATGGACCAATTATAGATCAACAAACAGAAAATGATTTAATGTCATGAGAGTCTCTGTGTGTGTGGAGATTTCAATAAGGACATTGTGATATTATATTCAGCTAGGATACCATAGTAAGGGGGGCATTGATAGCGTATAGGGGTTAGAGCACGTGCCCCATGTACAACGGGTGTAGTGCTCTGAGTGGACAGCCTGGGTTCAAATCCCTTCACGCATATCATTCCCCACTCTCTCTCTGTCCCTGATTTCAGACTCTATCCACTCGTCCTGTCTCTACAAGAAAGGCAGAAAAAGCCCCAAAATAAACCATATTAATAACTTGTAATTATAGTCGTGCATTTATTTTGGAGCCTGATGGTTAATAAAATCTTATTCTAAAAAAAACTGTGAAAGAAAATGTAAATTCTGGACACTGATGAGACATCATTACTAAGTTCTGCACATTTCTGCATCGAAATGTCTCAGAAATATAAAACAAATATATGAAATTAAGATTCATTCACTTATTTTTACAACGCAATAATGACATGACCTGTTTAGTTCTGTCATGTGTGTATGTTTGGTGATTGGCTACGATGTATACTATGACTGCAGTGGACATTTTTAGAGGTTTTAGCCAAATGAACATCTTTCCTGCGCGGTAGTTTTTACTTCATGAAGTAAAACGAATAATCCAGTCAAAATAATGCAATGATGATTGAAGACCAGGAAACTCGATGTTTCCTCAAATGCAAGCTTATTGGTGTAGAGCAAACAAACTCTACAGGTCTTTTAGTGATGAAAGTTGAAGATATAATATGGAGCAGTATAGAAACACAGACTTTACTGTATGTCTGCAGTTGTTGAGACAACGAGTGACATGTTTTATTTTTGTGAACTAGAGTGAATCATTTCATACCAAACACAAGCCATTATTTAGTCTTTAAATTCAACAGTAAAAATAAAGATAGAGGCTGCATACATCTCTGTAACAACAGAACATTTTGTAAACTTGACCTTACAACTGTCCTTTTGTGTGTGCCTGAAGCAGCAGCTGTCATCTAGTGTGTTCAGGTGAATATTAAAATATTATTGATACTATGTCAATAGGTAAACAACTGTATTGAATTCATTCATAAATTACATGCCTCATTTTTTTTTTCTACAAACGTGGGCAAATATCAGTCCCTTTGTGCAGACTTAGCAAAAAGTTGGGTGGATAATGGATGTTAAAGAGACTGTATTACAAATATAGATCACATTCAAAGTTGACTTTTTATAACTTAGTCTTTGTGCAAATGTTTTTTAAATTACGACAGTTTTTTTTTTTAAATGAGTCAACACAAAAACAAAGCAGCAGATTCTCTAAATCATTGTAATATTCTGAATCTTAACCCCTTCATTATCATACATGTTACATTGTCTCAGTGGTTTCAGTTCACAGACTTTCTGGAGTTTTTTTAAGGTTTATTTTGGGGATTATTTTGTCTTTATTTAGAGATAGGACACTGGATAGAGCCAAAAACCAGAGAGTGGGAAATTATGTGGGAAAGCAGACAGGTCGGATTCGAACCTGTGCCGCCCACATAAGAGGACTATAGCCTCTGTACATGGAGCGTGCACACTAATCACATCCCCAGCAGCGCCCCGTTCAGAGCCTTTCTGTTTACTTAATGTTTTGGATTGTCAGAAAAGTCTTTAAATGTTTTGGATGTGACGTCCTGAAACAGAAAAATAAAATGTGTCGTCATTAAGTTTACAAAAAGCTGGTGAGACGGGCCACCACCTCCACTTTCCCTCAAAATGTACGAGCCCACAGTGCATGTAACACTCTCACTTCTTAGCTTGGCGCTGCCTTAACCTGAGGGTCAACCTGCCATGTAATGCACATTGTAAACTCATGCATTCATCGTGAGTATTAGAGTTCTGTCATATCAGAGCGAGTTTGGTCAGCACTGTAATTCCCATGACAACAAATCACTTTCCACAGCACATATTAAAGTACAGGAATAGACTGACCTTGGAGGAGCATGTGCATGTTGTCGATGTCCAATGGAATGCCTCCATCGTCTTCCTCTGCTCCACCCGAAGCCATGCAGCCTCCAACCACAGCGAAAGATCAACCTCAGAGAGGGAACAGGAAAACGTGGAGAAGTCAATTGTCCACTCCGGAGAAAGCGCAGAAAGCTCAGGGTAAATACTGCTGAGCAAACTTTCTTTTTTCCAAAACATTGGATCTGATCTCTGCTGCCTCATTAGTCATGTAAGAGAAAGAACGCACCCATCCACACCCTGACGTTACCACAGAAACACACACACA
The DNA here is from genome assembly GCF_963930695.1 of Labrus bergylta. Classification (NCBI taxonomy): domain Eukaryota; kingdom Metazoa; phylum Chordata; class Actinopteri; order Labriformes; family Labridae; genus Labrus; species Labrus bergylta. Next base: position 6,902,887 of record NC_089209.1, on the reverse strand, counting down.
TACAAGTAGACACATGCAAATGCTCAAACACAGAGCTCAAAGAGGATTCAATAGTCTGCTGTATGGAAAGAGCTAATGTAGATATATTAAAATAGACAGCCTGGTCACAAATCCTCAACATACCTGTAGCGCTGTAGTCACTGAACACAGCTATGGTGCACAACAATAAAGAACTGCACAGGAAATGTCCTCAGCTGTGTCCTTTCATATTGGCACAACACTGTTTGGTTTCACTATGTTGAGTCCCTTCAAATAGGACGTGGCCTTTAGGTGCTCATAAATGAAACAAGGTGCCTTTTCCCATTGGAGCGTGCCGGACAAAAAAGGCTGGAAGTCCCGCCCACATTCACTCCAGGCCAAGATCACTCCTGCAGGCTAAAATACACACCTAATCTTCTCTGGAAGAAAAAAAAAAAGTCATATCCTGACAAGTCCCAGAGGTGATTAGATTAGTGTTCAGGTTTGTTTGCAAGGTTTTGTCCCCCTCTTCTTATTCCTGTTGGGGAGCTACAGAAGTGCAATAATGTAAGAGTTAAGGAACAAGAAGACCTTTGGTTTGTTTCATTAATGCTTAACTGTTTCAGGTTCCCTTGATGTTTCATATCAGTGTTTTACAATGTTATCAAGCTTTCACTCTCTGAGTTTCACTTTGGCTACAGCTGTCTACTAAGGCTTTTTAGTTTAAAGTGGAAAACAAGTAAATGATACATGTTTTGTAATACTTGACCTGGAAATAAAATTCATACTTGGATTCTCAGTAAATCAGGGACAAAAAGAAAACCCATTGTTGATATAATTAGCTGTACCTGAAGAGAGAGAGAGGGGGGAGGGGAGGGGAATAACAGTAGAGCATGTCACACTATGCCACCTTTACCCTTGAGAGCAGTGCCAGTGTTTTATTTGTTGCTTCACTATGGTGAGCGGACAAAGCTGGTGGAAAGTCGGTGTCCCACACAGCAGCTGCACCCTCACCTCAAATTCCCACTTCTATCACGGCAAAGCACGGGTGTCATAAAGTAAAACAAGATATAAGATCTGTGAATTGCAATGGAAAGTGAAACAAGAGGGTACAGTTTAAATTGTTATGATGGTGAAGATCATTTAAGAAGGCAGGATATAAATGCATGAATTAAAGGAAAATGATAGCAGGTTTAAACTGTGTGATGTGTTGCTATTTTTGATTTAAAAGTCTGTATTTATACTTTTCAGTGGTGATTTATTGTATATGTAACCATGAAACAAGTTGCCAGCTGTTGGCCTTTGACCTCTGAAATAAAAACCACAACATTTTTTTAGATCTCTGACCAAATATTAATTCATAAAAAACATGCCGGCATGGTAACCTGCCCTGATGAAGGCCTGTATGGCTGAAACATATTGGCATGTTTTTATGAATCTGTAGCCCTGATGTATTAAAGGCTTTGTATGCATAACCCTCTGACTGCCTCAGACCTCTTCAATAATATACTACATATAATTCTTGATTTGTCAAAATGAGAATATTTCCAAATTCATATAAAAATGTAAATCAGTTCAAGAGAGGAACTATTTATGTTTAGTATTCGCAGTTAAGTCCTCAAGGTGGAGCCAACAGATCGTAAAATCGTGTATCGTGTACCTCCATTGGGTGGCGCTGTAGTCCAAAAACAGGAAGTAAACGCGACACAGAGGAGCGTAGAAGAAGACTTCCCCCACGACTTTGGTGTTTGGCAGCAGCGTCTTTCCTGACCTTCCTGCAGCAGCGTGACAAACTGAAAGGTAAGAGAAGAAGTCACACTTTTTTTTTTAGTTGCATTCACCTCAGTTTTAAAATGCAAATGATTAACTAAACAACCTTAAATTAAAATGAAGCCAACGTCGTTTCTTACTGAGGCTGCGTGTGCTACAGCGAGCTAAGTGGCTAGCTCTAGTTAGCGTCCTTTCCAGGTTATCCGGTGAATGTGCTCAGCAGGGGGGGGCCTTCATTGATTCAAACATTTGAATGGCAGTGTCAAAGTAAATAAAATAAAAAAAACAAAAGGTGCCGCTTCACCTGTTTGTTTTGAGCTCAGTTTCGCAGGTGTCCAAAGTCACTTGTAGGCCTGACACATCTGAGGGTCACGGTTGTATTTTGGGTCCTTCAGCTTCTTCATCAGCTTTAAATCCAGTGACAAGATAATCTGCAGGAGGGAAACCAGGTTAAAAACACACCTGAAGTCAGCATTGGAGCCTAGGGTGTTCAAGTTATTAGTTAAATCTTGTAGTGTTGAAACGTCTTGGACTGTCTGTCCTTCACCTGTGTTTTAGTTGTCAAACTGTAATTTGAAGTTGTGACATCATCCTGAGAGATTTTTTTGACATTTCTTTGTCTTACAGATGGCTGGAAAGGCTTTTACAAACTGGTGGTCCTTGATGAGCCCGTACTACACAAAGGCCTACCAGGAGATGTGGGTGGGCATGGGCATCATGACATACCTGTACTACAAAGTGTCCTATGGAGGTGAGTTCACAGGTGGAACAATAACATGCTCTACATTAGAACTTATTGTACCCTATAACTTGCATTGAAACACACTGTCAGAAACTGCTGTCACATTTACTCTCCCCAAGTACTGAAACGTGAATTTCAGCAGTTGTCATAAAACTCGAGCGGTGTTTCATATTAGTTTGTGCTGAATGTGACTGATATAAGCTGTGCTTGTTTCTGCTCCAGGCAAGAAGGCCTGTGAGTTCACACTTCAAGTCTAAGTAGAAATGCTTACATTATAACTTATAGATATAATCTTTATTATCTTTGTATACAAGGACACAGCGAAACTTCGTTAGCAGCAAACCTTAAACAGCAGCGTTTACAAAAATAATTAAAATATATTTGTGATGTGAGAGAGAAGTGTGCAAAAAGTGGCTGTTCAGTGAATGAATGATGATGATAATAAATAAATAGACAGTTGTGTTCACTGGAAGAATATATACAGTTATTATTTTTGCAGTGACTGATTAATTAAACAAATATAAATATAGAGATATAGTGCAAATAAGTGAAGTTATAGTGCAGTGACTGAATGAATAAATAAATAGACAATTATAAAGCAGTGAGTTACAAAGTTATTAAACAAGTATTATTGAACAGTTAGCTGCAGTTAGGTAATTATTGCACATTGTTGTACCCTATAACTTGCATTGAAACACATTTTTGTCATAAAATGTACTTTACCAAATACTGAAACATGAATGTAAGCAGTTGTCGTAAAACTCAGAGGTGTTTCATATTAGTTTGTGCTGAATGTGACTAATATAAGCTGTGCTTCTTTTTATTCCAGGCAAGAAGGCCGTGAAGGACAGTAAGTGTTCGAACATCTTCTAAACTGACACTATTCAGCTGGAAATTAACCTACAATACTCGTCACAACTTTGGGGTTAAGGTTCAATATGTACACACTGTATATTCATTTTTTTCCAATCGTAAAATAGTTGGCTCTGTATGTTTATAAATTCCACTTCATGTATTGTACAACATACATTTTATTCAATAGCTACAAGAAATTCACACAATTTTATTCACTTGTGAACTATTTCAAGTGTTTTATGTATTTTTATAATTTTGTGCAATGGCCCAAAATATATTTTCATACTCAGTGTATCAAAATTTCCATTAGTGGCTATGCTTACAGACCTTTATGAATATGGGGTAATGGTGTAAATAGTAACAGTACAGATGTATAGCTATTTTGTTTTGACCTTGTATTACTTTATGTTATATAATTTGCTATATGATCTAATTTGTTGGTTATTGTATAAATAATGAAGTTATATATCAGGATTGCCCTTTTATCTTTTTTTAGGGAGCATAATAATCACTTTCATTATTAATAACTTTGTGTAGATTTTATGATTTTTGTCTCTTATTTTCTCTTTAAATTGAAAATAAAGAAATGTCAATTTTAAAAAGGTGACCAAGAAAAATCAAGAGTTGGATGCGGTGCAATTACATGTGATTTCCTCTAGATGTCGCTGACAAATGGCTAATCCAGCTAATACTGGCTGATATTTTAGGGCTCTTTAGCGGTTAAATAAATCAAGAACATGGCCCAGTCTGGGTTGGACAGGATGTGTTTTATGCATCTGGGTTATTAAAAACTTTCTTGTGGTCTTCTTCTTTTTTTCAGAGCCCGCCCATTAAGTTTCCCACCATGCTGACCAACCCTCAGAAACCCAGCTTCACCTTTGAATTTTTTGTTAATATGGAACAAATAAAGTTAATATCCAAACATTTCTTTCGTTCCATGTTTTGTCTTTTTTTCTTTTTGTTGTTGTGGCTGTAAAGAAATACCCGTGTCTATTGAACCTCCATATAGGGCCGAGCAGAAAAACAAGAAATTATATAAAAACAAGGTGTGAGAATTAACCTGTGACCATCTCTCAATGGTGTGTGAGAGAGCAGATTATGATGTCTGTCTCCCCACATTTATAAATGAGTTAGAATGCTTTGCCTATCTTCAGTCAGTACATCCTTTGCTACTGCAGGATGTTTATTCATAGAGATAGTAAGTGAACTTTAGTTTAACCTGTAGGTAGATCGGGTTTACAGTGAGTGAGTTGGCCTCCTTACACACAAATTACAGAACAAAACATGATAAAGTGACAACAGTGATCAATACTTAAGAGAATAACCCGTTAAAGATAAAGTAATCCATCTGTAAGAATATACCAGCAATCAGTAAAACATGGTAAGTGAAAAGAAGGTAGAAATGAAGAGGACTTCAACTTATGGAAATGTAATGAACAGATAAAAGTTAAAAATGTGGAATATCAAGTAAGACTATTTTAAAAAGGAAAAAACTAAATCCTTGTTTTTATGCTTTGCTCAATGCTGTAAAACAAAATAGGTACTTGATAAATCCTTTTTGTTATTTGTGAAGGATCTTCGATTTAGTCGAGTCTGGCTCCATATAACATCTGTAAGGTATTAACATGGCCAATGAGTCACAGTTTGAGCGTACACTAACTAACTGAGTAGACAAACCACAGCACTGCCTCATTTGTTGTTGTGCGTTTGGTCTCGAGTTTGTCATTAGAAATATTTAAATATCTGTGATTGGGGGAGAGTACGTCACACTCATCATAACCAGTTTTTTAGAATCGTGGTTAAATTTAAAACTACATTCAAACCATTCATCTCTGTGAACTTTTGACCTGCTCACATGACGGTAGCATGAAAACTGTTTGTGTTGGCATCAATCAATTGCAAATGAATCAGTTCAACTGGGAGTTTGGTTCATTGAACTGGGAGTGAGCTGACCAGAGTCCTGCCCGGGGGGGCCTGAGGTTTAATACTGGGTGAAGAGTAGAATAAACTGATTTCACTTCCCCAACGTCAATACTGTGTATGTACTGTAGTGATTGGACAGATATGAACAGTGTCAATACTTTAACTCAGTAGAAAAAGATGTCCTTTAGATCAACACCACCATCTACCATTTGAAAACTACATCTCTCTGAAATCTTGATTTTGATAAATCGTCAAATTAAATTACGAGGAAAAGATTCCATAAGTATGAACATTTCCCTTTTACCATCCTTAAACAGATGTTAAAATGTGTCAAATTGCTCTCTTGGGATTGTGAACAACTGATTTCTTTCGCAGGAGCTTTGAGATACTGGTCTGGTGTGTAGGTGTTCATTAATTTGTTCTTCTGTGATTCAAATGAACTTGTGGGTCTGAGTGGGAGCTGACATGGCTGCTTCCTGCTGTTATGCTGCCAAGATCTTTACAGCATGTATGACTGAACAGAAAAAGTTTGAGTCTTATCACAAGCTACATGTGCATAATGGTCATTATTTTGTCTAAGAAGTATATACTATAAGCGAGTATATATTTGCTGATACATTTCCCTTTAAATCAACTAGAACTCATTTTTTTTAAGAAAGTTGATTTGAACTACGGGAGGAAAAACACAGGGTTACTCACTTGGTCCTGATTCTTGGCCCACAATAATGAAATCACGATACAGGGATTCTGTCATCATTGATGTATTGCAAGACTATCATGTGATGCGTCAGGATATGTGATTAAGTGCAGGATGGATGTTTTCATTCACTTCAACTTGGTGCCAGTTTTTGACTGTTCCCATGCTTCATCCTTTTAACGCCACTGCTGTCATACTTTAACCCCTCTGTCATCTTCTTTTATCTCTTTATCTCAAGAGTAACATCTCCTCTGGATTACTTCACTCACTTTAGTCTCAATCATTAAATCAACACCACGCTGATGAGTCATAAACTGGTGACTGAGTCAAATTGACAGGAAAATCTTTGTTAGAGCTCAGTCATTTAAAAAAAAAAATCAAAACTTTTGGCACGAGCAAAACGATCATTTTAACCCTTTTGACCCCTGAAACTACGACCTATTACATGTTGCACGTTGTTGAAAACACGTACAATATGTAATTAATGTCCTGTCTTCTTTCCTCTCCTGTGAATCACTGAGAGACTCCCTTAGTTAAACTTTATTAAGAAGGAGAGGAGGTCCTATGAAGATTGGGCACAATTGCAGCTTATAACATTTAATTAGCTCAATCTCTGTAAAATGAATTGGGTTGAAAGATACCACTGCAGGAGGCATCGTCTACCTTTAATGCTTGTACCTACACTGCAAGCTAGCTACAAATATTATTGTTGTAATGGAAAGGCTCTTGGATAATTTAGAGAGCACAAGCTAAGCTGTTTAGCACCTGCCTGTCCAACAGAAAGCAGACCAACTCTTCCTCACTCTTCATCCCAAGCAGGTGAGGCGGTGAGGGGGCCAAACTGGGGCCAGTTGTTTTGTCAGAGGGGAACATTAAACCCAGGAAAAATAGACAAAGATGATCGCTTTCAAAGTTATATATTATGCCAAATAATAGAATAATGAAATACCATGATTTATATTTCTTTCAGTAACAGTATTTAATGATAGATTGTGAGTCAGGTTGTTGAGTTAAATACTGTGTATGTGTTATTAGGGGGGGCTCTTATTTCTTTTGGGGGGGTGGCCACAGGGGGGACCACGCTCAGTGTTACAGGGGCACTGGCCCCTGTTGGCTTCTGCCTAGAACCGCCCATGATCCCAAGCCAATTAAGGTTCACCATCGTTTTGGAACGGCCTAATATTTTCACTGCCACTATGTCCGTGTCTGACTTATCCACCGATTTGAATGGGGCCCACTCCAGACGTTGAGTTTTATTCACTCCCTAACAAACCTGAGCTCTGTAAGTGACTTGTGGAAACACACTCCCAACCCTGAAACTTCCCGAGTCAACCAAAACGTCAAAATACAAGCAGAGGACGAGGTCTCTGCAGACACAGTCACCAGCACACAGGGTAAACCCCATATTGGCTTATTCCAAGACAGTGAGGCAAAGGGATCATAAAACATTTAAACTCTCTGAAACTAACCAAAAATATGCATCCCTATGGTATAATCCTAAAATTAAAAAAGGTAAACAAACAATTTACTGGGCACAATGGCTAAGGCGAGGTATTAGACTGATTGGGGAACTATTTGAGGATGACCAGATAACAGGATGAGGGATGAATGTAACTTAGACGGTCATGGTCATCTCTGGAAGTATCTGCAAATTAGACACTGTATGGAAAAACATTTTCACTTTCCTAAGGAGAAAAACACAATCGAGCAAAATGTGTCCATGGTTAAACAATAATAAAGGTTGAAATCTTCAGAGGATTTGGGAGAAAGATTTGGGACACTGGATGAGGAGATGTGGGAGAGGATTCTTTTACAGAATGGGAAGTATATCAGAGAAGCGAGAGGCAAATGTATTCAATATAAAACACTGAATAGATATTATTACACCCCTGCAAGACTTAATAGTATGGGTTTAATCCAAAGTAGTTCATGTGGGAAATGTAAATCAGAATGTGGTACATATATTCACGCTTTATGGGAATGCCGAATGGTTTTCCCATTATGGAACAATGTTTTAGCACTTATGGAGGACTGGTTGGGATGCCAACTTCCCAGATCACCTCAGCTTTGTCTCCTGGGGGATAAAGGTGTAGTACCCTATTTAAGCAAATGTTCATTTAAAGTTTTAACAACTGGCTTAACAACATGTGCTCGGCTAATTCTCAGATTTAGGAAAGAATCAAGAACTCCGACGCTGGAAATGTGGAAAGAAGAAATGATGACAATAGCTGCTTGTGAAAATATGCTTGGAAAGCTGAACTGGAAAAATGACATTTCTAAGGAGCAACGGAACAATTTTAGCCAGTTTATATCAGGAGAACGCAACACATCACTGCCAGGGTGTTGATTGACTTTTGTTTGTTTACAAGCACATGTCATACGCCCTCCTTCTGCTGATGCACCGCTGATACTTTCTGCATCGTTGTTTCTCATTTCTGTCATGCATTTATTGTCTATTATGTTTCCTGCCTGTTTTGTTGTTCCCTTTAAGTCTGTTTGTTTGTTTTTTTTTATAATTTTTTGCCATTATAATGTTGTTATAAAAATCAATAAAATATAAATTATATTTAAAAAAAAAGTAAGAGGTTTGTTTTTTGTGTATGAACCTTACACCGTGGAGATGGCGAGCTAAAACCAACGAGATCTACCCTGCCTACAAGTTGGTATAGATCTAAAAAGACATTCAAACACGGATCGAAAGACATTGACTTTATTTTTGTGTTTTTTGATGGACCCAAGAAGCGTTTTCTGATTAAGAGGGTATTTATGTTGGTTGTTTGAACTTATTGTTTTGTTATATTGGAAGTATGTTTTACGTGAAATACAATAATGATTATTTAAATGTATTTGTGTTTGGATTTTGTTAGTATTCACATTTGAGCTCCTTAGAGACCTACCTTATTTCTTCCTAATTTAAATTTGACTTAAATGCACAATTAGCCCACATGCTGCATATAACTTAAAAAGTGTCGATTGAGCAGCATTATCCTACTTTTGTGTAAGTTTATATTTTACAAACTCTACCTTTAACCTGAGAGAGCACAGTAGAATAATTGATGGAAAATCGTGATTTGTTTATAAAACAATAAAGATAGAAAGATGTATAAAGGGCTTTCTGATGTGTATGTTTATTTAAAAACGATGTAAACTATAAAATAAGTTCGATTGACTTCACTAGTTAATTCTGTGTGTAGGTGGTGGGGTGGGAAAGAGAGAGGGATCGCGCTCCCTCCCACCGACTGTGACTGCGCTCCCTTTTTTTTTTTTTTTCCTCCCCCCCCCCCCCCCCTACACACACACACACACACACACACACACACACACACACAGTCAAACATGGCGAAACTCTTTGCCATCATACCGCCACCCTCACCCTCACCATCATCCGCTTTATCGCTATCACCGTCATTATCTTCACTACTATCAACACCATTATCTCCGGTACCGTGATGACCCGGGAGGATGGAGAAGTTGTCGGCGAGCCTGTCGGAGATCACTTGGAGCCCGTTGGCGCTGCCGCTGGATGCGGTGGTCAGCAAGTTCCGTCTGCCCACTCTGGTGCGCCTCGCCCACGGTAAGAGACTGGAGACCCCCCTCCAGCAGGTGCCTTGAGCTCCTGCGAGACCCTGAGAAAAACTTTTCTTTATTTATTTTATTTTTTGCACAGCTGCATTTCTCTGTCAAATGTCAAATTACAGTACTTAACACTCCTCTGTCGTTTCACGTCACCACTCATGAGGTTACCGTGACAGCGTGTTGTTAAAATGAATTTGTGTTTTCAAACAGGAAACGAGTTTAAACTTTAACATTTTTTTTATTTTTATTTTTTAGAGGAATATTTGTTTCGAGGGGTTTTTGTGAGTTTTAATTGCGCTTGCGTGTGAAAACAAGTGCAGCAATTTTCGAAGAATCTTGTGGAGGATTTTTAAGGGTCAAGATGAACGAGGAAAGTGCTGCTTCCGGTCAAACCCTTCACAATAAAATATTGTTAAACTTTGTAAAGTAAAACAACAACAACTAGGATAAACAGCTCGTGTTGTTGGGTTCTTGTGTTGTTGGGTTCTTATAATGGTTCTTGTGACGGTCGGGTTCTATATGTCTGTTGGGTATCGTCCACTTTGGGTTCTTTTCTGTTGAATTGTGTTTAATTATTTTTAGTATTTTGCATTTGTTTGTTCTTGCTGTTGTTAATGTTCTTCTGTGTTTGCTTCAGTTTGCTTTGTTCTTGTTTGTCAAAGCACTTTGTAAACCTGTGTTCTTAAAAGGTGCTATATAAATAAAGTTATTATTATTATTACTAAATAGGCCTATATGAGGAAAATCAAGCCCTATTAGGGAAATATTAATAATTCTACCCTATGATTTGAGCAGACAGCTTTTAAAGTGGATAATTTAGTAGTTTAAACCAAAAAAACTCAACTTTCATGATATTTACATAGTATTGCACAAAATGCTGACGTCATTGAAAATTGCTTAAATGTCACTCAGTGCTCATGAAATTTAGTTGATGGTGCTGTCCCAAAAACAAGAGTGTAGCCCAACTTTGAATCCTTACACCACACCTACTACACCTATAGAGAAACTTGTGCAATGTCAGTAACAATACGAAGTGCAATAAGTAAACAAAAACAAGTGCAATTTAGCTTTAACTAACTTTTTGTCGCGCTGCTGTTCTTCATGATTGACATCTTTTGTGAAACGCTGAATCCAAAATAAACCCTAAATGCATGATTTTTATTTACTAAACAGGCATTTTAATCAGAGGGTAGCTGATAGCTAGCTGTAGCTTCACCTGACTGCATCAATATGGTGTGAAAACATGGCCATTATAGTTAGGGGGCCCCATCAAATCTTGTACCAGTGATGACAACAATGTATTTAAGAGAAATTGGTTACATGTTAGGGATAATACACTGTATCGACACCATCCAGAATTTCTGAAAGTTGATATCAGTCAGCAGCACAGTATTCTCATGTCTACCAAAATGTGAGCCTCTTCATTTCCCCACCCCAAATATCTTGGAGAGTAGATCTCTCTCGCTACTTTATATGAGCCTGTATCGTTGAGCGACTAGTTCCTGTTACACTTTTTAACTCTGGCTGACATATACAACAAAAATAGCTTGACCATGTGTTGATTAAAATAGCTTGATTGATAACCATTTTTTAAATACTGAATTGTGTGTAAGTAATATTATTGATGGAAAATGACAACCTGCTATATTTATAAGTTTTAATCACAGGGTTACGTTGGTGCTCTTATTTTTTAAACCATCTCGGTCTAAATTCCGGTGTTCCTTTGTTTGATTCCTGCAAGCTTGACGTCGCTGCAGCACCGAAACTCGGACACAAGACTTTCCCAGTTCACTCCAACCCCACTGACATGTAGGGTAGTCATTCTGAAAGAAACGGGCCCAGTTTTTTCTATTTATTTTGTTTCATGTTTCACCGCCAACACGATTCCCTGCTTCACCAGATTTGGTGTCTTTACTTTTGGGAAGCGTCGATGGGTGTCATGGCCAAAATTGTTCCAGTCCAGCGAGGCCCGGAAAGCCACAAAGTGTCTGTTGTGCTGCTCAAGTGCTGCTCAATTCTTTTCATATGTAAATGCTGTAATCTGTCGGTGAATGTTGTGAATACTAACGAGCAGCGACTGGGAGGAAAAAAAAACCTTCAACTTCCCTCTGCAGACAAATGAAAGCGTGCACCCATGCCGAGCCGCAACTGTACCCAAAAAAATGACGCACCTGAACTTGTGCGTGCGCATATTATGGAGGGATTAGTTGAGCACGCAGGTGTTTATTAACCGAGCTTTACGGAACCCTGTTTGTTTGCTTAACCAGGCAACACAAAGAGGGTGGTTAGTTATTTACAACACGCCATGATGTCAGCATTTTGTGCAAAAAAAAAAGTTCCCTCATATTTTCCCCATCAACAACAAACAAACAAAAGCTGTGTTTTATTCATGGAGAGCTTGTGTGTCAGTGGTATGTAAGTGCGGGGGTGTAATTCACTGTGATGGGGGTTTTCCTGGTGGCCGGCAACATGAATGTTCCTGACTGCATACTATCAAATTAAATACTTGGCTTAAGTTACAGTGTGGCAAGCAATTAGTCTTCTTCATGTCAATTTATTATGCGCAGATAACCAAAATCACATGGATTGCGACAATTTAATCATTCCAACCAAAGGGAAATTAATGTGGTTGTGAGCAGTGGAACCAGTAATATTTCTTGAAGAATATATTTCTTGAAGCTCCTGTGAGGAGTTTTTAGCTGATTATGAAATAAATGATTATCAGTACTGAAGCTTCTTTATGAGCTGTAAAATGAATCGAGAACATCGGGGATAAGATTCAACAATTGTTTAAAGTGCGGATGTAAAAGACCAACTCAACTAAGACATCAAATATACCACTTTGTCCACACAGGGATCCAAAATCGACACAAAACAAAAGTTCCTCACTGTAGTTTTAAGTGGAATTTGGAGGTAGACTACCTTACTTTAGTATTCTTAAAATGCATATTTTAAAGAGTAATTTGGTACTTTTTCTTCATTTATTTGCCAGCTAAAGTCGTTATTTTATGTGGATCAGGGTGTCACATTGAAAACTTGAATATTTTAAGATATACTGAGGTTTTTTCACAAAAAATTTAAAGGGTGTCCATGTTCATAGCAATTTCGCATGAGGAGTAGCTACTTTCACTGACGCCTATGTTGCTGATAGTAGCCAGGACTTCTTTTATATTTCTATGCTGGCTTCTTGATGTCATTTTTCAAGATAGTCCAATGATTTAGATAAAATTCAATACTTTTTATTTCTAAACCCATTCAATTTCTACAATTGTGATGACTGATAGAATTGAAAATGTAATAATTGTGTTTGGTACTGAAACATTGCTAACATATTTTTGTAATGTAGACATGTGTGCAGGAGTTATCTTGCATATTTAGGTCATCAAAAACAAGAAATGACCCGATGTTGTGTGTCTAGGAGTTCCATTTTGTCGCTGTGGTGTCCAAACTGTTATCAGAATTGTTTAGAATTACTAAAAAGGTATCAAAGTTTAAAATGTTGGTCTCTTGACAACCTTAATTGCACCTCACTTTGAGTTGTTGTACCTTTGACTGGTACCTTTTGTATGAATGAGATCTTGAAAACACTCCTCTCCAATCAAACAGACATGTGTCAGAGCTTTAAAAACTGTGTTTTCACCTCCAGATATTGGCTCTGAAGTCTTTTTGACTGGTAGTACTATTCAGTAACTCTTATGAAGTAGTTACCATTGAAATCTGTTGACAGCAAAGACTTCGACTTATCCAGTGTAGCCATGTTATATTTGCAAAATGGCATTGCTGTTGTGTACAGATTTCGCTTTGAGTACCAAAAAAAAACATGTTTCTATTAGCCAATTATGTCAACTGACCTGCAGCTAAATATTGGAGTATTGGAGCATTGGTGTCGAGCCTCAGGCGACAAACACTTTAAAAGGATTTTTTTTAGTCGCAGCCGTTCATCAGCAGCTGGAACATAAAGCATCCCTGTGATCTGTGTGTGAGTGTGAATGAGACAGGGAGACCGAGCTGTGTGTGTGTGTGTGTGTTTGTGTTGTGATTGAGTTGTACCGCTGTGCTTTCAGCAGAAATCAATGCTGTTGTGTGACATGATGGCCTCGGTTTAAGCTGGAACTCTGTGTGTGTGTGTGTGTGTGTGTGTGTGTGGGTTCATGGGGGCAGTGTAATAGTTGGTTGTCAGTTGCATCGTGGGCCGTGATGAGTATGTTGGGGCTGATGAACAGTCAAGGAGAGTGGTAATTATGCACACAGAATCCTGAATGTTTGTGTGTGTGTGTGCTTGCATGTGTGTCGGGAAGTTTGTTTCTTGTTGCTGTGCATTTTAGTGTGACTTTAAAAATGCAAAATGTGTTTTTTCATGGGCTATTTCTTCAATCCTAATCCCATTCTGTGTGTGTGTGTGTGTGTGTGTGTGTGTGTGTGTGTGTGTGTGTGTGTGTGTGTGTGTGTGTGTGTGTGTGTGTGTGTGTGTGTGTGTGTGTGTGTGTGTGTGTGTGTGTGTGTATGCTACAGGTGAATGTGTGGAGGGTCTGTCCGAGGAGGATGTGGTGCTTTTACACTCCTGTCGTCAGTGGACCACAGTGACCGCCCACAGCTTAGAGGAGGGACATTACGTCATCGGACCCAAGATTGACATCCCTCTGCAGTACCAGGGTGAGCACACACACACACACACACACACACACACACACACACACACACACACACACACACACAGTCTTACATAAAGATGTCTTAACAGTCAGTCAAAAGTTCAACCTTTCTCTAAAAAGCTATTTGTCATTTAAATGTTTGTTTCCTCTGGGGGGGAACCCAGAGGTCATAGTTTTCCACTTGCTCTATTCTTGTTTGGGGAAAATGTCTCTTTAAGGCAAACAAGCTTATTAAAGTGACTTAAGGGATTAAGCTGATAAACTGATAGTGGCAAGTAATGTCCGCCGGTTGTTCCCCATGATCCAAAGATGAACAAAAATACGATAAGGTCAAACTCGACATTTCATTCAGTTGTGAACAAAGTTGATAAGATTTGTCCACCGATGGAGCAGGATCCCGTATTTACAGTACAAGTGGAACAGGCTTCTATTTCCTGGTGTTTGGTTATTAACTTTCTTAGCAGGTATCAATCAAAAGCTCACACCTTTAAAGTTTGACAGAAGACAAACCCCAAAGGTATAAACAGCCAGAATCAAGAAGGAGTTTTTCAATGAACAGTCTCACATTATTAAAACAGTCACAATGAATTTCAGCCTGTTTGTTAAAACAAGAGTAAAACAGTGAAGCTTTTTTGAGATATCGACCAAATTGTTGCAGACAGACATGAATAAAACCAACGTAACAACATTATATCGACAAAGAGCTGCAGTCATTACACCTGCAGAGGTGGCTGGCAGCACTCACGACCTCCTTTTAAGAGCGCTACTCACTGGCGCTTATTGTTGCTAGGTTGCGAGAGTCAACCTCTACTATTCCTGGTAATGGCCGTTTCAGTGGATCAGTCTAAATCCAATAAAGACTTTGTATATTAAACTCTGCGCTTATAGCGAGCACCGCAGTCAATCAATCAGTCATTTGTACAGCACCAGTTCATAACAAGTGTTGTCTCGAGACGCTTTACAAAAGAGAATATGGGATAATATGCAGGAAGGATTTCTCACGTTCCTCTTGTCCACACTTCCTTGCCGCCTAGTGCACATGCTCACTTCAAATATGATTATTTCATGGGATTTACTTTGGTTCATTCAAGTTTCTACACATTTTATTTGGCCGAAGTGATCCCAGTCACTCACAGTTATTGTATCATGTGTTACACAAACTCAGAACATTACAACTTTCATTATAACATTTTTAAATCAATCATGTCAGGCTGCGAATATCAAAGGATCATCTCACAAAAACCTGGAGGGATAAATATTTATGTACATACAACAGACCCTAACGTTTCTCTTTAATACTCCTGAGAGAAACTTTTCATTTGTGATCAAATGTTAGGTTTTATTTCCTTGCTGGTCCTACCCGGTACATGAGCAGGTAGTGTGTTTTGCCTCTCACAGGGGCTTTGATACAACCCAGGCCACATTAACACACAAACCAGATGTATTTATATACACATGACCTTCCCTGACTCCTCCTGTACCACTGACCTGCCGTCTTCCTGCTGAATGAGTCTAATCACTATGACCTCACCGGAGCTCCATCACCACACCGTCTCATTGTTCAGACGCTCTGACCAGTCACATCATCGGCTGTGTAACTGGATCCTAATGCCTCCTCTTCATTGTTTCCTCCTCTGATGGAGCGCTGATGTCACCTCAAACAACTGATGCCTCTCAGGCTGCTTTTTCGGAAGAATGAAGGAATATTTGAATGGGTTGGGGGGGCTGAAGGGGGGCAGGTTGGTGAGCTCATTGTCGTTTTTGTCTAAGCATTTCACAGCGGAAACAGGAGCAATTAATATGAGCAACATGAGCAGCATGAAGTAAACAACTTCAAGTCAAGTACTCGGCTATTAAGGCAACCTAACAGAGAGTACGTTAGCGTGCAGTTTGAAAAAAGTCGATTTATTGTGTTAGTCCAACTAAAAGTGCACTTTACAAATACGTGTTAACATGTTAGTCACACTGAAATCGAATTTCTCAAAGGAGGACTAACACACACTGGACCAAACATTCTGTTCATGCTCCACAGTTCCCACGCCGGGCTTTGATCATCAAGTCAAATAGCATAAATATGTAGCATAGCGGAAGTCTCCTTGACGACTGTATTCGGATATTAGCATAAGCTAGAGGGATAGCACGCATCACATTTGTACCAAAAGTAAATCATAGAGTTTGTAAGAAATGTAAAGTTGTCCGTGTTTTCACAGTTCAACATACAACCAGTTTGCCACTCGCTAACTTGTTAGCATGGTCGACCAGGAGAAGGTCCAATAATTACTTGCTGAAAGGGGGCATAGCGCCACCTACCATAGCGAAGTCGGAAATACTTCCGTCATAGATCTATTATCTGGACAGGACCAGAGCTCGACTTTACATTGCATGTAAACGTACTGAGTGTCAACACCATGACGGTGAAAATGAAGACGTTCCCCCTTTAGACCCTTTTAAGCTAAATACTAAGGGACTCAACTACAAACCTTCCTTCAGGATGTTTCTGCCTTTCCACCACACGAGAACATCCACGAATAAGCATAAGAAGAGTTCTGTTACAAACTAACTTCAACAGTTTTTTATTTTTAAAAACATTATCACATTATCACATCTTAAAACCAGACAGACGAGACACAGGTGAGAGTGATGAAGGCAATCGAAAAGGGAGGGAAACACACACAGGGGGAGGAAGTAAGACTAGACATGATACACAGGGGTAAGAACTACAAAATAAAACAGGAAACACTGAAAACTAAACTCAGGATTATCAACGATAAAATGCACAGGAAACAGAAACACAAGGACAAGAAATGACAAAATAAAACAGGAAATCACAACTAAGCAACAACAACAAGGAAACAAACAAACTAAACAAAGGTCAATCATGACAAATTCTTTTCTTCAGATTGTTATTTTTCAGTCTTTAATTGGACAAAATGTTTTTTTTTCTGGCTTGTCAGGAAGTGTTTATCAGAATCAAATGTATTGCCACGTAGATTTAAACACAAAAGAATTATGTCTCTGTGTTTTTGGCTTAATAGAAATGACAACAGGAGTGGAATATAAAAAAATAGAAAGTTTGGAACAGCCATATTCTTACTGTCAGTGAACTTAAACAGAATACGATTTTTAAAGTACAAAGAAGGTAACATGTGGTAAAGTTGTGCAAGACTGGGCAACCTGATGGTACTTTAAATCTCTTTCAGTGAGTAGCGTCCAGCTGCAGCCCCGGAGCAGAAGCGCCTGACGTGACAGAAGCCCCTGACTCATGATGTATCAGTATCTACAGTTTAAATCCCCTTTCATGTTGTATCTGTGATTCTCAAACGTGAACATCAGATTAGGGGCGGCTGCAGCTACATGTCCCATGTGTCCTTGGGCAAGACACTAAACTGCTGCTTCGTTGATGGAGTATGAGAAACAGAATGGTATTAGTTCCTTCTGATGGCTGCCTTCAGTGAGTGAATGAGTAGGTGTGACCTGCAGTGTAAAAGCGCTTTGAGTGGTCAGAAGACCAGAAAAGACCATTAAGCATAAGAAGTGGCTTATTGCTAACGTTGGCTGTGTTCTGCATGTAGCTAATGGTGTTTTCAAATCGTTGAAATCTCTCTCCCAATTTTCAGTCTCCATTATCTTTGTAGTTTCTTATCAATAAGTCACCGCCGTCACACCAGGGGCTTATGTCACACCTTGGACTTTAGTCATGCCAGGGGGGCTGCTCCAAATAGTTTTGGCTTCCAGTATAAAGTTAGACACAGTGTTGCATTAGCTGCAGCATTGCATCAACCCGATAACCTTCTGAGCTGTGATCCATTTTAACGATGCATTCCGGTAGACACGATAAAAAACGCCAGCCAGCAAGTCCCATTTAAATGCATGGACACTTTTAGCACCACATGACAGGTGAGTTGTTGTTGAATCAGAAGGCATCACCGGTGATGAGCTAATGTCTGTGTGATGACTTCATACAGGAAGTCTAAATAAGCCTTGCAGGAGAGCAATATAGGTTTCCCCCTGGGGGACGGACAACAGGATGCTCCCTCCTGCTTATCCTCTCTCTCTCTCTCTCTCTCTCTCTCTCTCTCTCTCTCTCTCTCTCGCTGTCTGTCTCCTTCTCGGTCAATGAGAGGGAGGATGACTGAAAGATAGAGGACAGAAAAGATGAATGAATGGGTTTCTTGGAAGCAAGTTGGCGCCACAGAGATCCTTGTAATGCTGAACTAGCTGCCAAAGCTTTATGTGCGAGGATTTAAAAGCCTCAAAGTGATTCAGTTTTATTTCTGGGAACATTTTGTGCACAGTAATTATAGATTTTACAAATGTTAATGCGTCTTAATTCTGTTGTTTTCCACCCCCCCTCCCTCTAAATAATCCTCTTTCTGGCTAGAGTTTTAGGAGAGAACTGGTTTACTGTTTAGGTTTACCGGTGGCTCTGTTTACTTCTCCTGAGTCTGTTCTTAAAGGGGGGGGTCGCTGGGTTGTGTTGAGAAGTAGCACTTGCTGGTGTTGTTCCGCGGGGTGGAAGCTCCTTATCCCTGGGGCCCTGCATGTCTGAATCGGGAGGTGGAGGGGAGGAGGGAGAAAAAGGAAGGGAGGTGTTGGCGAGGAGGACGGCGGAGTTTGGTATTCTGCTCGGCCTCACAGACAAAAGAAACTTTCTCATTTCTCTTTCTCTCCCTCACACACACACAAACACTCTGACTCTAAAAGAGAGAAACAAGAGGGTCTTCAGAGGTTTAGAGTAGTTAACTGTAATCCCATAAACTGGTAAATAGGAATAAACGATCTGATTTGAAGCTCAGTGTGCATTCTCAGGAGGGTTTTTACAACATCAAGAAGTGGTGCAAGCCTCAAACATTTACAGTTTCAAGAACACAAACAGAGTCAGTGGAGCGCGACACCGGAGAGTGTGAAAGATTTACAGATAGACGAGGGAAGAAAGGGTAAAAGAGAGAGAGTTGTGTGTGTGTGTGTGTGTGTGTGTGTGTGTGTGTGTGTGTGTGTGTGTGTGTGTGTGTATATATATGTGTGTGTGGGTGTGTATGTGTGTGAGTGTCTCCATGGTGATGTGTCTCTGCTCCGCGTGAGAATGGGGGTCCTTTATTGTGTTGCCATGCCAACCCCTTCGGCTGTTGATTGGCCGAGAGCTGGTGCCAGGTCATACAGGTCACGGAGGTGTCTTTGTGTGCTTCTCCTACAAACTGGGAGTACTTTGGATGTGTGTGTGTGTGTTTGCTTGTAAGAATGTAAAGAGTCAGATTTAAGTAAAGAGAGGTAGAAGTAAAATAAAAAAGACAGCCCGTCTTGATTCTGATTGGTCTGTGAGTGTAGGGACATAAAAACGCTGTCAGTCCCTTCCTGCTAAGTGCTAAGGGTAGCGCTTTAACTCAGTAGAAAGCCAAATGGAGCAGCAGGAAATTCAGCCAGTCTCAGGGATGTCTGGAGTAGATCCTGAAGTATGTACTCATTAAAAAAATCGACTTTGAATTCACGGATCAATGAATAGTTTGGAATCGAAAATAGATTCTGAATCAAAAATCCAAAAGATTCCCAGCCCTAGTATATCCACAAAAGTCGGTTGCTGGATACAATTATCATTCTTTCCCACATTTGCACGGTACATTTTCCTGAGTGTTACCTGCTGCATTCACACATTTGGCTCACTTTGGCTTTTGAGGATTTTTGTTTTGGGAGGCTGGCAGGAAAAATTCTGGAAAAAGTCTGGGTGAAAAATCTGTCTTCCCCTTAAAATGTTTGTAACTTTGAGGAGTGTAGTGCATTGGTAAAACGGGGCTCCAGTTTCCTCCACTCTTCCCTTTGTATCCCTTTTGTCCTTCATTCCTTCCTTCTCTTCTTTGACAAACATACTTCCCTCCTCCTTCCATCTTTTTTTTATTTTTTTTACCTCCATTCATAATCCTTCTATGCCCTCCTTTTCCATTTCTTTTTGCCTCTCTGCAGGGAAGTTCAAGTTGTTGGATGAGGACCGAGACGTCAGGGATCCGGTCCAGTATTTTGCCAGTGTGGAGGAAGTTGCTGGAGTCTTCCCTGACAGGGTCTTTGTCATGGAGACGATCACTTTCAGCGTCAAGGTTTGTTTGACACACTCTTTACCAGAAAGGCTATATCTCATTTTTTGTATACTAGATAGTCTGCCCTCCTTCAGGTTACTTCATAAACTATCTGTCATGCAACATCATATCCACACATCCATACATGTATATTCTGCAGGTGGTCTCAGGCGAGTTCAGCGAGGACAGCGAGCCCTACAGCTTCACTCTGCAGGCTGGAGATGAGCTGTCACTCATGGGGAAGGCAGAGCTTCTCTGTGCCACGCCCTCCAAGGAAAAGACGGGACTGAGCGCGCTGCTGAGACGCCTGGGGAAGACCCCTCGAAGTAAGTAAGGTCAAACTTCTATGTAGTCCGTCTTCATGGTTCAATCAGGGGAGATGTGTGAGAAAGAAAGAAGAAAAACAACCAGGTGTATCTTTGTGAAAAAATCTATGGGAAGAAAAGTTTATTCTCCCTGGAAATTGATATATTTGTACAAAAAAAAAAGAGAAAATGTCATTTTTATCCTGAGAATCAGGCGGATCTGCAAGCCCATGTTTTATTTGCTCTGGCAGATGCGTCCAGCTTGGTTCAGGTCAGGACTATCACAACAATCACAACAGTTAATCTATTTTGGGTGCAGGTTTCAGTTGATGAAAAAGAGTAAAAAATGTGTGTTTTCTGTTTTTGGGTATAAAGATTTACCATCGCTATGTAGTTGTTATAAATACCTTATACTGTTGCCATGGGATACGCGTCATATGTAGTGATCAATAACAAGCTGATGAAACAAACTGAAGCACCTACTGCAGTCAGTCAGTAGGCGGAGCTCCAAATGTTTTGGCTACACTTTGGGGGATCTATCATGTCGTCCATCTTTTTATACAGTCTATGGACTGTTCCCTCACTCTGCATCTTTCTGTGTCCCCCCCCCCCCCCCCCCCCCCCAGGTAAAACTCCCTGCCTGGTCTGCATGAACCACCGCACCAATCAAAGCGTCAGCCTGCCCTTTGGCTGTCGTGGACGCTTTTGCACACGCTCCCCTCTTGAGCAAGGCATGCTGGGAGGAGAGCACACGGTACGCAGCATAATCGAGAGGGTCCGCCTCCCCGTCAACGTCTCTGTGCCTTCACGACCCCCGCGCAACACCTACGACCGCCACGCTGTCCGAGAGGGCCACCGCTACAAGCTGCTCAACATCGTCAGCAAGACGGTGGTGCTCTGCATGGTGCTGCGCCACCAGGAAGTCTCCCCCTCGCACTTCCTGCTGCTGCGCTGCATGCCCCGCTTCAACGTGGCCGAGGCCTCGCTCCACACGGCGGCGCTGGAGAGTCTTCTCTTGCGGCACTCCTTCGACCCGGATGCTTACTCTCGCGCCGTGAGAGAAACCCGACCAGAGCTGGAGTGTATGACGGAGGAGTGTGTGAGCCCGCGGCGGTCTCGCATGTGCGTGTCGGGTCAGGACTCGTTAGCGCCAGCACTGCAGCGCCTCTCCATGTGCGGGTACGGGGGCGGGGTTTCAGACAGCCTATCGCAGCGCTGCAGGGACTCTCTCGGGGAGCGGTTGGGGGAGGGGCCAGGTGAGGAGCGGGAGTATATGACTCCCGAGTGGACTGATGCAGAAATGAGGACCAGTGAGGAAATCCCTTATGAGGAACTTTGGACCAATCAGAACCCAGAGAGCTTGGGGAAGGAGCCAAACCTCATCTCCTTCCACTCGTCTTCTTCTTTAGATGGCACTCTTGGTACCGTGCTAACAAGAGTGTCCACGCCGCCACCCGTACCTCCAAAATCTGATGCTGTGAGTCTCTATCTTCACCTCTCTGTCCGTCTCTCAGTCTGTCTGTCATGCTTCTTATCTGTCTGCAGCAGCATCCGGCTGTTAAAAGTCAGGAAGCCTGGTTTGAATTATTCATACATTTTGGCTTTTAAACCTCACTGACCACATTTACGCACACAGACACGCACACACACAGACACACACACTCTGACTTCCTGGAAAGGCCCGCTTTACACTTACAGCCCATGAATACATATGTGATCACCAGTTAGCAGGAACATGTGTGCTGTGTCAGAGGGATGCAACAACCCAGAAGTGCACACACAAAAAACAAATTATTTTTGATTATGAGATGATTATGAGAGTGACACCATCTTTGATGATAAGAACAGAAAAACAAAAAGCTATCATTATAGTTTGATGCTTGTTGACAAAGGACTAACACTGAGGCTTTTACTTTCACCAAAATAACCTCTTGTTAATCAAACAGGTCCATTTTATACTACAGTTTGACTTAAGGAAGCTGAAGTTTCTTTATAACTGTTAATCAGTACTTTCATAGTACTGTATCTGTTTTTCGTCCCCTGCAACTAAATTTCAGTGCTTCATATCTCAGTGGTAGGAGGTTACATTAAACAAACAACAGAGAACAGCAGGTTAAAAGGACAAACATTTACACAGAACCAGTAATAAATACACAGTAATAAAAGTGACAGTTCAATTGCACTTGGTCATGTTATTTGGTCTTGCTCCATAAGATTTATAAGATAAGATAAGATTTACTTTTATTGAGGGGAAATTCTGTTTTTTACTAATGATTCATTCACAGTTGTAGTCCTTTACAGAGTTCAGTTCCTTAATGGTACTTGGTAGAAACTGTGGTCTTCATAGCCTTCTGTAATATGAATCATTTAAATGTACATTTTTATATCTGTATTTATCTCTAAACATCAAGATCAGCCTATATTGGTATCTGATTTTTTCTGTCCCTAATATAAAAAGCGGTATCTGATTTAAAAATCCCACATCGGTCGGGTATTTTTATACATTTTTTTACTTCGCACAGGCACCTTTGTACTTTGCAGCTGTTCAGACATAGAGCCTGTTCTGATCTGCTGGACGTATCTCATTATTTCAGGAAAACAGAGCAGATTAAACACTCAAGAAAATGCAAATCACTTCTGTAAAAGTCGAGCTGAAGTTAGAAAAGAAGAAGCCTTCCCAAGCCTTCAGATCAAATCCTGAATAACACTATTACAGCTATTTAAAAAAAAAAAAAAACAGTTTGATAGATTCATGGTTGTATGTGCTCTGATAATGATGAATCCACATATTGTTTCATGCTTCTCATGTTTAATTGAAGGCTGTTATTATTAGTGGTGAACAGTATCTCAAAAAGACTTGTTTTATTTCACCACCAAACGGTGTTTCCAGTTGTGAACTTTGTTTTCATAGCCGAGCTGTTCCAAGGTTGCTTCCCTACTTTGGTATTCGTGTGTCTGTGTTTGTAAAGAGAAAATGATCACGCTTGTTTGCCTTAATTATTTTTTTTTCTGTCAGAGAGCGATGGCAGCGTACAGCGATACAACAAGGGCGCGTGGGTGTCGACGCCTGCATTGCAGCTGGATTATACCCTGTCGCACACCATGTTCCTCATTCCCTGATATTTAGCTTGCCAAAGCACTCTGTGTTCGTGTGTGCAAAGAGCTTGCTAGTGTGTGTGTGAGGCAGTCTGTTTGAGGTGTAAAGGTCACAAAGTTTGACATTTACCAAGCAGAACACTGAGACAAGCAAATACACACATTCTCACACACACACTCACAAATAAATTCTCCACAAATCCCCCGGAGAAGTCGAGTTTTAGGAGTTTACTTTTTGATGTTGTAAGTCTCCTTTGTGTGCGTGTGTTTATGTGTAGGTGAGAGAGGAGTGTCGCTACTTGATCGCCCCTCCCGTTCCCCCTCGCTGCTCTAAAGGAGGCTCCATCTCCAGCCCAGCCCCCAGCCCCCCTGTCCCACCTCGCTTCCCCAAAGCCTCCACCTCCCCAAGACCCAACCTCTCCTTCTACTCCTCGGGACTTCAGGACAGGTACAGTGGCACTGTTTTTTTTTTTTTTCAACAGTATACTGAGAGAATAGACATCCTCTATCAGCAGTGACACTTTTTTTTCCTTGGATTGGTTTTCCTTCACAAACAGGAAGAAGTCTTCGAGGTCTAATTGAGCCAATATGTTCGCTTGGGGTGGGAATCGTAGGGTAATGATGCAAAACCATGAGATACGATAGAGATAGGATAAAATAGGGTACAATAGGATGCAATTAAAATGCAGAATTTTAATTTCCATTTGGTATCTATTCCACCTCTTATCACACTTCCTCTTCTAACTTCTTTACACCGATGTCCGACAATATCCCGCTGTCTTCTTCTTCTACTTCTTTTAATCCCGATGTCTTCTTTGGCAAATGAACCTCTGTTCACATTACCCTCATTCACGTCATGAGCACCACCGTGAGGAGTTATGAGGCAGTGACACAGTGAGTCAAAGTGGCAGGGAAAACTGATTAGTGCCATACTTTTTGGAAAAAAAATAAAAATATTTGGCACCAGCGATTTAAAAAAATGTGTCACACAAGTCAGGGCGACGATATGTTACTGTATCAATAGTTTGTCCCACCCCAAGTCGCTGCTGTTTTCCACTAAAAGGATGCCACCTGTTGTCATCTTTGTATCCCTATAAAAATGGACGTAGTCTCAGTGATGTCACTCATTGGTTTCTTAAGAAGTGTTATGAAACCCAACGATGGTGATGATCATGTTGGAAAAGCTGACTTGCAGCTGTAAGAAAATGACTGTAAACCATATCCATGTTTTCACATGTACTTTTTAAAATCATGTTGACTGATACCCTTCGATCTGCTCCGTCCCAGCTGCTCGCCCTCTCCGGATGCGTCCCTCTACTGTTACCCGTGCTCCTGGGCCGACTGCCCCGCCCCAAACCCCGCCAGTCCCGAGCCCATCTCTGCTCTCCCTGCAGACAGCACAGCCAATCCACAGCCGGCACAGGCCGCCTGGGCGGAGCCGTGGGTGGACTCTTTTACCTCCTCTGGACCTCGACTGAGGCCGCCTCCGCAGAGCCGGTTCGCTCCCTTCGGGGCGTTAAACCCCTTCAACCGCCAGTCCCCCTGCCCCTCACCTGAGCCCACCGCCAACCCAACAACAGATTCTTCCAGAGGCGCAGAAGGGGGTGGGACATCCACAGGAATAACTGAGGGCCTGTCCACGCCCCCTGATCCCACCTGGCGTCCTCCTTCTGACCTCTCTGTGCTGTCATTGGAGGAAGTGTCTGCCTGCCTTCGCTTCATCGGCCTATCAGAGGCAGCAGTGGGCGTGTTCCAGAGGGAGCGGATCGACGGCAGCCTCCTGGTGCAGCTAACCGAGGACATCCTGTCACAGGACTTCCACCTGAGCCGACTCCATGTCACTAAGATCTCACAGTTCATACAAGGCTGGAGGCCGAAGATTTAAAACACACACACACACACACACACACACACACACACACACACACACACACACACACACACACACACACACACTGTCCTGAAAATGTGCCTGTTGGCTGCTGAGCCGTCCTGAATGTGCCTTCCACTGTGACCAAGCGACTGCTGAGCCCCTGTGACTCAAGCTGACACTTTGCTGAAGGAAACAACGCCACCCTGTGGTCAAAAAACCTTGAATATTGGCTTCATACCACAAGTTTATAAAAAAGACTGTTTGAATCACACACTGGGACTACTAGGTTTACTAACAAATGGCTAAAACAGAATGTTATATGTTGAAAGTTTTCTATTTAAATTTGTTTTTCGGGGCAGAAAGTCAAGAATTAGTTCATCCTCACGCTTCAGCTTCAGATTTAAGCTCCACATGGATTAGTGTGGCCTTCAGCACATGAAATCTGATACGAGGGAAAACATGCCTTCAGTTTTAATAAAGAATTTCTGAAGCTGTAGTGGACATGCAGCCATACAATATATTTTACTCAATTTACCCGTGATAATGTTTAATCCTGGTTGTTTTCTCGAGATTTTCATTTAATTCATTTGTCATGACGAGGTTTCAACGCTGGTTTTCCCGCTCATTCATTCATTCATTTCAGTTGTTTTTACAAATCTCAACTTGTTTTTTCTTTATCTCGGGATAAAAAGCTGATTTTATCCCCCCATTACAATTAATTAATTCATCTCATTATCTCAAAATAACAGGGCTTGTTTTGTCGTGATAACAGGATAATTTTCTGGAGACCTAGAACACTAACAGGCTGGTCTCTGTGATTGGACGGACCATGACATGCTGCCATGCCAACACTAATCTATCGCCGTTTTCACATACATACTCACTCGTCACTACCCTTCCTATTGGCTCGAAGTGAATTCTCTGGAGAATATCGTTCTCACATAAGTTTTCTCTCGGACTTGCTGCGGAAAAAATACTGTACTAGGGGTCTGGCAGGAGAAACTCCGGGTGAAGTTCTGCTGTTTGCATTCACACATGCAGCTCCTCCTGGTAATATCAGGAGTTTTTCGGGAGTTTTCTGCAAGTGTGAAAGCCCTATAAGTTGATGTTTTAACTTCTCCAACTCTGCAGGTATGAGACAAATAGGATGAGATCTCGAGTAAACAACAGGAAATGACTCTAATCGCTGTAAAACACAGTGAATTAAATGCTGATGCATTTTGGCTTGGGGCTTCTGCATAAAACACTGAATGATGTGATGAAGTTTTTACACTCGGCTACTGTGAGGGCTACATTTTTATTATGCAATAGAGGGGGCCATTAGAGGATTTAAAGCGTTTATCACCAATCAGCTTATAGAACATCACTGAACCCGCTCTGTCTGAATTCGTCTCATTAGTCGTTTTCACACATGCACCGCTTGAAATTCATCAGAAACTTAAGGCAGACCACCCCTGACATATTGCTGTTGTTTGTTCAAACATGCACCTCATACTGACTGGACGGGAGGCGCGGGGGGGGGGGGTCTCAGGAAGTAAAACATGATGTTAAAAGAATGACGTGGAAGTGGCAGATGACGTTACAGAGTCCGACACAGCAAGGAGAGTATTCATCTTTATATCAATGCTATGTGTAGTTCATCAACAAAGAGCAGAGAAGAACATACCGGTGAATAGAAAACAATTTCACCAGTCGCATGCACACAGTCTATGGTCTTGCACCTGTTGCAGGATACTTCCTCACCTCAGCCCATCTCATCCCACCACCTCAATTTGAAGTGAAAAAAAGTCTGGCTGTTTGTGTTCGTACATGCAGCTCAACCTGGAAATTTCAAGAAGTGTTCGAGAGTTTTGTGCAAGTATGAAAGCAAAATAAAAGAGCGTTTTTTTGTTTTTTTTTAAAGATAATGAAACGATAATTGTTTTTATCTGAAAAAAAAAAGAACAAAAAACACAGAAAGTAAGAAGCAACCAGTCAAGAATTGAGTGAGACCTGGTACTGATCACTAACTAAACCCTCGCTGGAAAAAAGACGTTCTACTGTATCAAGTTTGTGCTTTTGAGATGGTTTAATTGTTATTAACATTCCCTCAAATGGAAACACAACATGTCCTCCTGAGGTGTTGCCGTACTATAATAGAACTTTTCCACTGCCTCAGAAATAGATTTTTTTTAAAGTGTACCTCAGATCACACGTTGATGTTTGCCTGATTTAGCCATGCATTATTATAATAAATGAAATTACAAGTCATGTGTATGTAAAGCTGATTGCTGTTGTGATGACTGCTTCAAAGTAAAAAAAACATCCAGAAATATAAGACATGTAGTGGCTATTTGTCCAAAAACAAATCAAAAATCTAAATAAACTAATATCAAAAATAATCAAATGACCACTGATGCACCATGAAGATGTGATGTACGCAGGCAAAATAAATCCAATGTCCATGCAAGAGCTGTGATATTTTGGTGGTTGGTTGCTCTGGTGAAAAACAATAGGCCCACCCAGGTGCATGCTGGTCCTCTACCTGCCTCTTACTTAAATAATTACCGGTGCTCACTGTATTACTCAAATACCTAACAAAAATACTAATACAAAACTAAATTTACTAAACAAATAACTAGCAAAAATATTTTCTAAATAAAGAAAACATGTAGAATAATTAAATAAACAACACCACCCAAATATTAGTAAACTAAATACCAAAACTAATTCTAACCACAATTAAATAGCTCCAACAAGAAACTTTTCTTTTTTTAAACATGATAAAACAAATGTTGGAATTGTCCGGTTACAAAAGGATAAACAGAAATTATTCAAGAGGAACATCTGCTTCCCAAAGTGAAACTTTCCGACATACGTTGAGCTAAATTGTGAGTCAAAAGATGAAGTCACTTTTTGTTGTGTTCCACCGTCCCACAGTGTCCCAAGGGAGGGGGGAGGGGCTTTGCCTCTCTATGTTGTACAAGTTACACAGTCCCCATAACTGGATCATTTGTAAAACTTCTTGCTGGGGTCTTTGGCGTGGTCCAGTAAAAGCTGGCAGGGTGTGAAGGGAGCTCCATAAACCTCCTCGTATTTTCTCATGATGCTCACGAGACGCTCTGCGCCAAACGTGTCCACAAACCTGAATGGACCTGCATGGAAATGGGAATTATAAGTACTTAAAAAAAAACAAAAAAAAACAGATCAGCAGTGACACTACAGAGAAAGCTTTTACTTCTGGGCTGCTCGTTTAGAGATTCAGTTCTAAACTGTGATATAACCATTTTTAACAAAAAAAAAACATCCTTGAAAGGAGATCTTGAAAAAAACTGGCTTAGGAGCGCTGGATCGCCTAGCGGTTATGCTGTGTGCCTCATGTAAGGAGACTAGTCCTCGTCTCAGCGACCTCGGGTTCGATTCCGTCCTCGGCCCTTTGCTGCATTTCAGCCTCCACTCTCTCCTCCCAACATTTTCTGTCTCTCTTCAGCTGTCCCAGATAATAAAGGCAAAAATGCCCCAATATTGCCAGTGATATCAGACCTATTTTGTTTTTTTTTGTACCAGGCTGTTAACATGTTTATTTATGCTGTAAAAACGGCTTTTTTGGCTGTGGTGTGTTTGTGACTTCTGGTGTTCCTGGAGCCGGCCTCAAGCGGACACTCGAGGAACTGCAGGATTTTGAACTTCCGCATTGGCTTCATTTTACAAGAACCAGAGTTTGCCGCTTGGCCTGTACACACACTTCCAATTGAAAAACGTGTTAGCGGTCGGTGGGTAAAGTGAGAAAACGAGTGAAGCCCAGGGCCAAGTGAGTGAAGGTGAACTTGAACCATCATCCTCCAAGTATTAGGAAAAATTTTAGAAAAAAATGCAAACAAATTTTAATTTATGTTGGCAGCTCAGCTCCCCCTTACTAAAAATGCAGTCTGCAGAAAGAGGTCAGAAAAACCCTGAATTTAACTTTGAAATAGCTTTTCAAAGCTTAAGGTGTTTTCTTTATCAATTACCTTTCATAACTGCAGAAGGTTGACTACTAGATCAGAACTACACTTCTGGTCTAGGAAGCATTAACAAGTAATATATCACTCAAATTATTATGATTGTTTAATATACAAAAAGTGTTCATGTTTCTTTGTTGCCATAATTCCAAGCCCGTTCAAACTTTTGCCAACAGTGGACAAACTCTAAGTCAAACATGTAGCTCGGGTTCAGGATGTGTGTGTGTGTTCCTTTAAAATGAGACCTACCGCCAATGCTTGGGGGGTATCCAAATCCAAATATAGCTCCAATGTCTCCCTCTACTGGGTTTCTCAGGACTCCCTCCTGGAGACACAGAAGGGACTCATTCACTACGCGGCTTATCAACCGGTGCTCTATGTCCCAAGCTGAAGAACTGCAACAACAACAAAAAACAGAAGCATTTACTTATTTCGACAAAGGTCAGACAGGGTGAAGTGGAGAGCTGACAAACCAGTAGATGTCGTCTTACATTGAAGGATGATATGTCAGGGGAACTTTCTTGATGATTTCTACAGCTTGAGTGTTCACACTTTTGTAGTTCTTTCCTTTTTCATAGAGAAAGAAGCCTTTTCCAGATTTACGACCTACAAGATATAATGAACACGTGTCAGACATATGAAGCGCTACATACAGTAGGTCATAAAGAACACACATTTAAGCTTAAATTCTTTTTTTGTGCCTACATATTGTTTTAATTACTGTATACAGTAAATATATTTGTATGGATAAGCATAGATAAAACACAGGTTTGTTTTATGATAGAACTGAATATCCAGTCAATAATGACAGCATTTTCCTACGTTTCACTTTATATGACATACTAGTGGCATGATTTATCAGAAATGACTAGTTTGTGAGTTATATCGAGTTAAAGTTTTACCTTTGAATCCTCTCTCCAGAAGTGTCTCTAAGAGGCGCGTGTCTGATTCTCCATAACGAGAACCATAGGCGTTAAACAAGAACTACAAGCAAGCACACACACCAGGAGACATGCCATGGGTTATTTACTCAAAACAATTTCACACCTAAGATACATGCAAATCAACTCTTTAATAACGTTTAAATAGTTCATGTGAATTCAACTACATAGACAACAACCATAACCTACCTCTGATATGTGTAGTATCACGTCCAAACCAACTTCATCACAAATCAATGGGATGCTTAGGGATAAACCAACACTGTGTCCTATGGCTGTATGTTCCTCTAATGAGATACCTTCCTGTTCAACAAAACAAAGGTCAGGCTATTATCCGTCATTTGTACATGTGTGCAGAAACTATCTTAAGGGTTACACCACCAGTGTATTCGGGACAAGCCGACACGACGACACAAACGCTTGAAGGAATCTTGGTGTTCATGTGTTACTTTTAATGACAGCTGTCCTTTTCTATCGGAAAGGTATCCTTAAATGACTTCTTTCCCTGATTTCCAACTCTATCCACTATCATATCCCTACAGTAAAGGCACAAAAAGCGCCTACATATATAATGGTAGGGGAAACACTGCTGTGGACTTTTTGGGTTAGCAAGTTGCATACTCAAATTACGGTATCTGACAAATAACATTAACATTTCTCAGCTTCTCAATTAATCAGCAGCTGATAAGACAAACGGATATTTATTAGCCAATATTTTGAAGCCGCTACTGTTAGACAACAGCTAATATTAGCATTTTCCCCCCTTCTAACATTAGCATTTGATGGTGAAACATAATACCTGATGTCTTGGGTGCTGTGGTCCTGTTCACCTGGTCTTACCTTACCACCAGGTAACTGTCCAGTTAAATGTTACATCAGCTAGCTTAGCTTGTTTTAAGATGTGTTTTGTCAAATGCAAGTAATTCTAGCTAGGTTAGCTCATTTTAAGAGTTACCAGTTGCTTTGAACCAATTTGCTCTAATTGCAGATTCCAATGGACTTTTTGTTCAGCTAAATACAAGTTTCATTTTAAATCAATTAAATAATTTCCAAATCTGTCAAGTATAGCCTACATTTATTTAAGTAAGCAGGATTTTGTACAACGAGTGGGTTGTTATAGCAGAGGAGCCCCTCCATCCAGAGTGAGACAAGACCCTGTCCTGGTCACTAATCAGGTCAAGGTATTTTCATCAGTAGATGTGAAGGAAAAACTGGTATTGAATAACCCTAACCCTTCGGAGGCGGCAAACCTGGCTACCAGCCCCCGACAACATCTGGCCTTACAACTTTTCTGGGGCTACTCTGTGTATCTTGTGTTGAAGATGATTATTCACGAATGAGTAATCCTTCAAACTTTGAAGTATTCAGAAATGTAATTTGGAGGTTCAAATCAACAAGTTAGGATATTTGCAATGGGACCTTATGCAGTGTCCATAAAGGAAAGAAGTGTCAGAGGCAAGTCATTATTCAAGCTTACCTGTAATAGTTTTAGAGTCTCAAAGGTCAGATGAAAACACACGCGAGTGGTGTAAAACCCTGGACAATCCTGAAGTTCAGGGATTCAGCAGGCAGAGAAAGGAGATAAAACACACAAAAGATTTATACAATAGTAAGCTACATGATAACCGAGATAGTGGTCAAAGTAACATTTCAGAGTCACACTGACCTTGACCACGATGACAGTCTTGCCCTGTTTCACTCCAAGACTGAAAGCAGAGGCTATGGTGTCTTGAGATGTCTTATCAGTGGTGACAATCTCCAGCAACTGCATCTTATCCACCGGGGAAAAGTAGTGCATGCCAATCACCTACACATGCAAAAAGGAAACAATTTGAAGGTAAAATGCTTGTGTCCCATGTTTTTTGTTTTAAACTCTTTGCATCTTGCTACCTAGATCCATGTTGATGGCCACAATGTACTCCCACCACAAAAAGCTTGCAGGAAAGCTTCCATGACACTACGCTCAACGGTGGAAGTGCAATAATATCCATGGTTGCTCGCGCAAAAGATTGTGTGAGCATAGTAAATGGGGTCAGTATGACGGAC
Organism: Labrus bergylta; assembly: GCF_963930695.1. Taxonomy (NCBI): domain Eukaryota; kingdom Metazoa; phylum Chordata; class Actinopteri; order Labriformes; family Labridae; genus Labrus; species Labrus bergylta. Next base: position 6,870,408 of record NC_089209.1, on the reverse strand, counting down.
CTTCTCAGGGCGTTTGCTGGCAGCTGCGATTTCTGTGACGGGCAGAGCTGAGGTGTTGGTGGCAAAAATGCAGTGAGGGGGGATTACCTGCAGAAAGAAAGAAAAAAACAAATACCATATAACTTAAATGTAATCCTTAGAAATGATGGTAGTAACTTCTTAAAACGTTGAAAAAAGTATAACCATGATTTGGTCCTGTTGAGCACTCATTAAAGTTGAGATAAAGGCTTTCAAAGATTGAGAAAAGGTTAGTTTTGCAGTCAAAATGTGATCTCACTATAAAGCAGGGGACTCCCAAATTTTGTTATATAAAGAACCAGTGGCATTCAAGACAAGTTCAGCGTTCGCTTTGAAAGAGTCTTACTGTGAAGCCCACAAGTGCAATCCAAATGGCCCATGTCCTCAACTTAAAACTAGGGCTGTCAAAAAATTACATTTTTTAAATCGCAATTAATCACATTTTGAATCCCATGTTTGAAATTAAATTATTTCGCATTTAAAAATGAAAATTGTTAGGCTTTTATTTTGAAATTTTGCACTGTATTAAGCTGATAGTACTTTACTTTACTTTGCTGCTTGAATTCAACCCTGAATTTATTCTGAAATAAAGTGTGGACCTTTTGGTAGATAGATGGTTACGGCATTAATTTAACCACAGAAAAAGGAACTCGTTATGGATAAAACTAAGTGAAAAAAGCTAAAAGGAAAGGTATGAAAATGAAACGTTTGATGTCATGAGCTGGATATTACTTTTACTGGACTCGTCAGCTGGGCTGTGAAATGAGACATTCAAAGAGGGAGAAGCTGCAGAGGTTTATCCACGGTGCATCAAAATGACTAAATAATATGGGAATAATCAAAATTAAAAAAACATGAATGCATTCATTTCAGACATTAATTAATCGTGGTTAACTAGTTAGTGCTGTCAACCTTAATTAAAGCCAATCAGTAGGAAGTGGTTCGAACGTGCACATCTACTTTTTCTCTGCAAATTAGGGAGTCATGGTTACCGCTTGTGACCAATGGGCCAATCAATAAACTGTATACAGTTCTTTTAACAGTCCGTTGGCCTGGACAGGAGCTGTTGATATTTGGTATAGCTCTTTTTTTTCCTAGAGCCCATTCCTTCTTGTTTAAAAAAAAAAAAACTGGAAACAATGCAAGCGTTTGTTGTTGTTTTTCTCAAGGTGACGCTAAAGGGAGATTGTACTCACTGCCTCCACTTCCTTGAGAACTTGATGTTTAATGTCCATGTCCTCGACGACGGCCTCTATCACCATGTCAGCAGACTCGAAGCCAGAGTAGTCAAGTTGGACGGAGAGATTGGACATTATGACATCCCGCTCAAAAGAGGTCATGAATTTCCTCTTTACCTTATTGTCCAGACTAAAGACAAAGACAACAAAAAAAAAAACATACACACTTCAACGAGGTTCTGATTCATCAAATGTCTAAAGAGCAGCCATTTTCCTTATATATGTCATACTAGTGCTAGGATTTCATTCTGCTGTGTTGTACAATCATATCATATTTGACAACATATTAGCTACCACAAGAAAAAAAGCTAACGTAAGCATCCAACCACTCCCATTCTTACATTATAGTTAACTAGAAATCATTGTATCTACTGTATAGTGTTATGCCATGAAACAGTGAAGTTAGCACTTCGCCCTTTCCTCGCTAGCAGCAGTTTTAGCTAGGCAGTAAGCGAATGCTAACATTAGCGCTTGTCTGGTCGAGGCTAGTGGGTTATCAAATATATTGTTTGGACCTAAAATAATCTTCCATTACACTGCTCAGCATCTTCTGATTTAAAACATTTGTACAGCTCACAACCAAGAACACAGCAGACCAACATTCAAACAGAGGTTAAGCTTCCTGAGGTGGATGTCATTGGAAAATGGCCGCCATGTGTATATGGTCAAAAGCCCTTCTTGGTTGTTGTAGTCTGTGTCTTTTTCATTATCTAACCTTGTGTAGATATGTTCCTGCCCCCTGCTGATGCTCTCCACATCGGTGTCCTTCAGGATGGTGGTCAGGCCTTTATCTATTGATACCTGAGCTACACCCGTTCCCATCAGCCCTGCACCCAAGATCCCAAGCTTCCTGAAACACAAAACATACTGACATGTTGAGGAAATGGTAACAAATGGTTTCGGTGACGTGACCCAGTTTAACCCTCATCAGAGTTCTTACTTTACTTCCTTCTCTGGGAACCCAAAGTGGTTCTTCCTACAAGCCATCTGGCCATGATAAACCCCAATCAGAGACTTGGACTCAGGTGACATTGCCAGCTTCCCGAAGTTCTGGGGAAGACATAAAGACAGACTAGAATTCAGCGTATTCAACTATGTGTATGATGTGAGAGAATGAAGACATAAATGTAAAAGTACTTTTTCGATGGTCTACTTATGTAACAGTCTCACCTCTGATTCAGCTAGGTAACCTGCTTCTCGGCCCTGCTCAAGCCCAGTCTGGACACACTGCACAGCCAAACACAAGACATGCGCAAAATCAACATCATGTGGAAATTGAAATGCGAAAACAAAATAAAATAAAAAACATCAGAGACTCCTCCTATACTCTCTACCTTCAAGAAATCCCTTAAAACTCACTGTAGGAGCCAATTTAGTGTGTGTGTGTGTGTGTGTGTGTATTTATGTATTGTATTTCAATGGGTTTAGTTTATATGTTTAATTGATCATTTGGGTTAATTGGTAAGGTGGTATGGTTGAGTGTTTATATGGCACAGGTGAACAGGAAACGGGGGCACAGGTGAACATACAGTTCTTGCCGTAACACAACGTATTGAACATAACAAAAGAACGACAACAAGCAGTATAATCGCGACGATAAGAGCTCATCATCATCAGGGTTTGTCTCTGCTTCATATGTGACAATAACATCTGGAACATCAGAAAGTAATTTAATTTTGGACATTTGTTTATTTTTTCCGCGTCAAAAACTTTCTATACACCCTCTTCAACATCACCTACAACCACCAACAAACTCTGTTCTCATCCTCCTCCTCTTGGATTATTTCTGCGGTGTATTGTTTTCACTGTGTTGTTTTGCTGTTATTTGTTGTTAAACGTCTTTGAGTACTCGGAAAAGCGCTATAAAAGTCTAATGTTTGACTATTATTCTTATTGAAGTCATTTCACCAATACACCAAGTCAAATTCCTTGTATGTTGTACTTGGCAATAAAACCCAATTCTGATTCTGATTCTGAGTCTGAGTCTGATTTCTTTGTTTCCTGTTTGTAACTTCTTACCTCAATGATTTTGGCCGGAGCCGGGTAGAAGCCTTTACTCTGATTTTGGGCCTTCTCACTGACCGTCTTGAAGATCTTCTTCCTTACTGGAGCCAGGTCCATCAGTTTGTCCTGCAGCTCTGTGCACACAGATACATGATAACATTTAACACATGTTCCCCCTTTCCATATTTAAGATGCAGCTAGAGCCCGACTGGTATATCTGCATGGTCGATATCAACTGCATATCAGAGCTCATCACAGACTTACTGAAATCTGCATACAAAATGAAGTAACGTCTTGGATATGGGACTTATATTTTCTATAGCTGAATTGTCATTCCTAGTTTCCAGTTTTGAACCTTTGCTGTAGTGTTTTGATCCCATGCCTTACCATCGTCTATAGATGGCTGACTAAGTTCTTATGTTTTGCCTTTTTATCCACACTCTCTCCAGTATTCTGTCTTGATTCCATGTTTTCTGATTTTCTTTTTACAAGGAAACACCTCAAATCAAAGGATTTTCTGATTGGAACACCATTACCATAAAAATACAAATAAACTTGCCTTACTATTCAGCCCCTTTCACCATTCCATGCATTCCTGCAACTTTCTGGAAAATGTCAGAAAAGTCTGCCCCTGACATTTTCAAGAGTTACCATTTCACACATGTCCCTCACAGCATGAGGCTTCTTTTTTTCTGACAGGGACTTATTAATATGTATTCAGAGCATTAATGATTAAGTGAAATAGAACACACTGGTAAGCTTTAAAAGAGTATGAAGCAGCTTCATTACGTGCATGAAGATCCCACAGATTTTGAACTGATTGCATGCAGGGACTTTTCCCTGCAGCTTCACATCAGCTCATTCTGACTTTGTGCAGAAATGTAACTATGAGGATGGCAGGAAAAGGTCTGGATAAAGCGGGGCTGTGTGTGTTCACACACGCAGCCTCGCCCCGAAAAAACTGGGGAAATGTTCATGAGTGTAGTGAACGTGTAAACGGCAAATATGTCACATCAATCCTTCAACGATGACTGGAGTGAGAAGGGCTTCTGGTGTAAACCGGGCTTCACTCACTCTCCTTGAGGCTCTTCTCTTTTGTGAGGGGAACCTTCTTGTTGCTGATACCCTTTGCCACGCCCACTGCAATTTCCTCCAGGTACTCAATGGTCCTCTCCTCCGCAGGCTTTAATCCAGGACCTGGAGTGAACAAACACAAGGTTTTAAATTTCTCCTAAGCCTGCCTAGAGCTATAAACTCTGGAAGTTTCCAGCATGAGGACAGGATTATCCTTTCCACAAAGCACAACGAAGACAAAATACTGCAGTTAGAACATACCCAGAGGGTCCACAAGCTGGTTCACTAAGCCCATCTTCTTCGCTTTATCAGCCCTGATTCTCCTGCCTGTCAGCATCATGTCAAACGCATCAGGGAGACCCACCTACATACAAGTCACACACACACACATGTGAGCAACAAGCAGATTGATATTCATCTGAAATCTCCCCACAGCAAGCACCTTGACCTTAGTGTACTCCAGAGTAAGTCAATAGTCAGTTATGTAGCACAAACATGTGGCAGTTCTTATAAGACAATAACTGATAATATGAGCGTGTTTGTGTGTGTTTGTTTCTTATACCATTTTAGGAAGTCTCTGAGTGCCACCCGCTCCAGGTAAAAGTCCCAGCATGACCTCTGGCGTCCCTAGGACCGTCTTTTTGGATCTTGTGGCGATTCTGTACTGGCAGGCTATCGCGAACTACAGAGATGACATGTGATCAAAGCTTAGTGGTCAAATCTTAGTTTTCATAACCAGCATTTTTGCCACAAACACACACAAAAAGAGCTTTACCTCCAGGCCTCCGCCGAGGCAGGAGCCGTGGATGGCAGCAACGATAGGAATGGGTGACTTCTCAATCTGCTCAAACATCTTCTGACCTTCTTGAGAGAGGCGTGCGGCCTCCTCGCTGCTCTGACAGGACTGGATCATACTAGAAAAGAAGGGAAAGAACTTCAGAAGGATAGCACTTCTAGCAGTTAGAAGAAGAGACATATTTAATCAGGAACAACTGCTGGCCCCCTGGTGGACATTAGAAAGAATGCTGCGGTCTATGGTGAAAAGGCAAGTGTTGAACTTCAGTTTACTACATCTTTAAAGGAGGTTTACTTGATATCTGCTCCGGCGATGAAGCAGCCAGGCTTGCTGGAGATGAAGACAGCGCTTTTCACAGATTTGTTCGACCAGATCTCCCCCATCACCTCTTTCAGATCAGACTGCATCTGCGACGATAGTGTGTTCACCTGTATGGCCACACACACACACACACACACACATTAATACACACGGAGCCACACACATACTCTGATTAATCATGTCACATGTGCCAGTGAGAGACTAAGACAGGGAGTCAGGACTGTCACAAACATAATCTCCCTTTTTCTAATATGCATATACTTGTTTACGCCCTCCCCCATAAAAAAACAGGTACACACACACACACACACACACACACACACACACACACACACACACACACACACACACACACACACACACACACACACACACACACACACCTTGGCTGTTGGATCATGAAGTCGTACAACTGCCACATCATCCTTGAGCTCGTAGCTGACGTGTGTTCGAGCTTGATGGAGAGAAACAATTATAATCAAAAGAGAGGGCCAACACTATTGTATCATTTTAATTTCTGCTGTTTTCACATTATCCCAGGAGAATATTAGAAGAGGGTCGCACAAACAAGCCTGAAGGACCTCTTTAATTACTTAATAATTACTCTAACTTTAATTAGAGTTAGTAAGACTATATTGATATATATAAAAGAAAACATATTTATATTTTCATTTCATTGTACAGTGTTCCCCTTTGTTATTTTTTTTGTATTATATCTTTGTTTTAATACAGTGTATCGCTTCTGTACAGTTTATTTTAATTTACTTAGCTGTTACCACAACTTATTATTATTTTTTTAAATTTGTACTTTTCTTATAATGCTATTCTATTTTACATATAATTTTAACTTTTTTGTAGAAGCTGACTCAGGGAGAAACGCACACAAATTCCAATGTACCTGCACTGTCCTGTACCTGTGCAAACGGCAATAAACATCTATTCTAGTCTATTCTTAACACAAAATATCTGCATTAGAAATGACAGCTGCTGAAAACACTGTTAAGTTAAAATGGTGCAAACTAAACTGCTTGTACATTTGTAGATCATTTTAATGAATGACCTAAAAGGTGACTAAGTTATAATTACGCTATTCTTAACAATTCTAAGAAGCTCATATGTTTTATTTATCTTTTTTTTTTAAAAGTCCTTAAAGTGTTCATCAGTTTGTCTAAAGTGGGTCATTCTCATAATGTGTCCGCATAAACATGTTTATGAAAATATAATTAAAAGTAGAGACCGACCGATTAATCGGCCGGCCGATAATATCGGTCGGCCAATATTAGCTTATCCCGTGACTATCGTTATCGGCTAATTTTATCGCAGATATGCGCCGATATTACTTGATTTATTCAGCGGTCGAATAGCATTTAATTTGAGTATTGTTGTACGACACTAACAGTTCTCTATCTGGCTGTAACCAACAGAGGGCGCTGTATGGATTATCACAAACAATATTCACAGCCAGAGTGTCAAGTGGTGATGCACTGACACGCAATTCACACATACTCCGTGCGCGCCGCGGTCCGTCAGCGACACGGTTTTGCTCCATCGGACGGCTCGCACCCATTCACACTGGATCTGTTTCTGGGACATCAGCGCACCCATGACACATCACAGGAGAACTACAAGATCCCGCGGGAATAAAGAGAAAAACATGCAAACAACATGTTGCTTTGTCTTTCTGAGGATGCATTGTTGTTAATTCGGTTCCCGTTTTGACGTCATGTTGATAAAGTGATGAAAAATACGATCGCGAGTCCGTATATTGTGTTTTATTTTGAAATTGACCGGATGCTCTGTGGGTTTCCTTGTCTCACTTCCTGTCCGGGCTGTCATATTCTGTCCAGCTTGATGCGTTCCTGCAGCGCACTCCGGTGAAAATAGAGCAGAGCGCAGTGCCGTCGGTTGCTCGCTCCGGAGACGGACCGCAGCGCGCGCTGTGTGAACACAATGATTGACTAGAGTGGAGGCTAAGTACAACGTAGTGCGCGGCGCTGACGGGCCGCGGCGCACGGAGTATGTGTGAATTGGGCTTTACATGCGCGGTTACTTTCCAGTTTCCATCTTCTCTTCCCTATTTTATATCTTTCTCACAAGTGTTTGATAACTGCATTCGAGAGATCAACACAATAAATGTGTATATCTATATATATATATATATATATATATATATATATATATATATATATATATATATATATATCTACAGATGGGACATAGATCTAAGAAAGATATCGGCCGATATATCGGTATCAGATTTTTTCTCTTCCTAAAATCGATATCAGTATCGGCCCCAAAAATCTCAATATCAGTCTGGACCTAATTTAAAGTGATCAAATCTTTCAATACTTAAACATGTTACTCAACATTTTTTTAAACTTATAAAAGACAAACTACTGCTACCTTGTGATCATAACAAGGACTCTTATATAAAATGTAACCATAACAAGTAGATAATGAACTGTTTACTATAACTATTTATGGATTGGTCATCAACGTCTGGCGACTCCCTCTCTGACAGGTTGTATTTAAGATGATGTTCACATTTATATTCAGTGTTTGGAGAAACTAACTCATCTCGTCTCAGAGCAGAAGTTTATTTTGTGTTTGTTTGTCTTTTTTAACCTCCATAGAGCTGTTTTCTTTTTTAAAATTTCATTGAAATACAGTATAATAAGGTGTAGCAATGTACAAACAAAGGCTGTGGAGAAGAAGCTGCTAAACACAGATGTAAACAATACCGGTGCAAGATAAATAAGGCTCTGCAAACATCAAATAAGGAAGAACAACCTTTTTAAACTTCTGTTACAGCTCAAGGATAGACATAGTGTGTGTTTACGAGTCAACACATGCATGCAAACATAACTCTTGTTTGTAAGGAGGAAAAACTCTTCGGGGCAACTTGAAGACATTTGTTTAAGATTATTTACGAAGCAAGTAACTGTATGTTTGAGCTGACATTTGAGTAAAAATGTGACAGAGAACAGGAGAATGTAGAGTCTGGACAGGACTCTTTAATTCACCTCTGCTCTGGTCTTGAAACTATCTTGAATTTATCATTTATAATTAATGAGCCAATAAGAATGAAGCTTTTATTTACCTGCCAATGTTGACGACATTGAGAAGCTGCGACTGGCACGACCTGGGAAACAGACAGAGAAAGCAAATAATTCATTTTTTAATTAACCAATTAACAATTCGGGCCAATAGAGATGTAGAAAATGACCACTACACCTACATGTTCCCAATTAACAACAAACCCCATATTTACAATAATGTAAACCAGCATACAAAGTCTAAACTAACCACCCATATTTAATTGAAACAAAGCCTAGATTTTGTAAAATATTAAGCCTATAATCTCATTAGTAATTAACTACCTTATACTTGAATATGTTTCATATTTTAAAGTTTTAGTTTTGCTTAATATCATGTCTGTTAATGGTGTTAATGTTAAACTTGTTTTTGTTTTTAACTCTGTAAAGTAAGGCACTTTTAATCTCTATTAATCTCTATAACTTACTTTAAAAAGTATAAAAAAGAAGAAAAGTAGATAATGTATGCATACAATAAAAACTATCTCAGTTGAAATAGAAAATTCACTGACAGATGGAGGCCAGTCTCTGATAACAAGTCTTTTAAAAACATTTTTTTTTAAAGAAACGCAATTAAAAATGTAACTAATAAATTGTTGATTTGCTACATACCTGATAATAGGTGATACTTCCCAGTTGCAAACTTGGAAAAAACACCGACAGCACGAACAACCGCCATATCCACCTTAAGATCTATTAACGAAGAAGAAAACTGATGATGAAACCACTCACACAAAATACTCGCACTGTTGGTTGGAGGCGCTAGAGTACCTGCAGGTCTGACAGGTGGCTGACACACTGCCGTGTCGTAAAATGAAATCGTAAAAAAAAAAAAAAAAATGTGTGTAAACTATCTTAACTAAAAAAAGATAAATCTAAAAGATATTATTTTGGATCACTTGTCATGGTATTAAACTCTTAATTGGTTCGCAATCAGGTGCGATGAGTTTTGCTCAGGCGACTTTCTGGTCAGCTGACACAGTCTTGGGTCCTTCAAAGCGTAGTTCGGGAGCTGCTGCTGAGTGTCGGATCGTTTGACAGGTGAAGCGGAGTGTCAGACATAACGCGCACAGGTAAGCTTCGGTGGGCCTGTCACTATCTGGGATAAAACATTATAAAGACAGAAGATGTGGTTTGAATTGTGAGCGTTACGTTCGTCCTTTTATAAACACAGGAATCTGTGAACTTTAGCTAACACCTAGCATCACTAGCTTGCCTCCACCTGGCGTCTCGATTAATCGTTTTTAGGTCGTTTGTGCGAATGAATGTCGTGAAGTTACCTCAAGTCACTAAGTTTCTAGATGTTATGTGAACAGTTTTGACCCTTATTGTGTCCCGTGGTTCTGTAATTCTGTCTGTGTCATTCTCCAGGAGAGGAATCTGGGTGAAGGGTCACAGTCAGAGGAGGAGGGGGGGGGGGAGGGGAGAGGGGGGGGGGTGACGGTCAATGAAAAGTCAAACAACATAATGAAACTTTATGTATTTATGTTTTATACAGAAGCCGTGTGATAGTTTATAGATTTGACAGTTTTACTAGATTAAAACCCCATTGGTGTGTAATGTGGAGCAAAAGAGGAAGAGTTCAGTCTCAATAAAATAAATGACTTTATTGATCTAAACATAATATAATATTAAATACAAAATAAATAAGTACTAAAAAAATATAAAAACTAAGAATGTGAATATATACAACCAGGATTTAACTAAGCATTACTAGTCTTAAATATGAAAGATTAAATATGGAAGATTAAATGTAAATTTGCAAGTACTAAAAATAAATAATAATAATAATAATAATAATAATAATAATAATAATAGATAAATAAATAATAAATAAGTACTAAAAATATCAAAACTAAGAATGTGAATATATACAACCAGGATTTAACTAAGCATTACTAGTCTTAAATATGGAAGATTAAATGTAAATGTGCAAGTACTCAAAATAAATAATAATAATAATAATAATAATAATAATAATAATAATAAATAAGTACTAAAAAAATATAAAAACTAAGAATGTGAATATATACAACCAGGATTTAACTAAGCATTACTAGTCTTAAATATGAAAGATTAAATATGGAAGATTAAATGTAAATGTGCAAGAACAGAGTTGTAAATGGTTGTAAATTAAATATGGAAGATTCAATTTGGACAGTATTGACATACGTTGAAGTGCATGAGTGTAGTCATATTATAAGCAGAAACTATACAATATAACGGCGAGTACAGTGTCGTTTAAGGCCTTTGTGTTTATCCTCAGAGGGGCTAATGTGATGTCTTTCCACTGATAAGCAAGGACACATTACATTTTCATACGCAGCTTTTATTCTCTACACTGTAAATGTGAGGGATGTTGGTTTGTTTGAAGCTGAATGCAATACACTGAAACAAATACTTCACTATCACATAATTATACTCAAGTAGGAGTATAATATCCAGTTTGACTCAGATATTTAAATGACAGGTGCATACTACGGTTGACCTCCTGCTTACATAAGTATATCATCATCAACCTTTATTTAAGTTCTCGGCGAGGTCATTGAGGGTGACCTTTATTTACAATGATGCAGAAATGATAAACAACGAGGAATGAGATAAAGCTACTACAGAAAATAAAATCAATAAAAGAGCAATAAGAACAATAAAATATATACACTGAAATAATTTAAAAGCTTGAAATTACTACAGTGAGAAGTCAGTAATTAAAATAAAATAAAATGTAAAAGCTTGGAATTACTACAGTGAGAAGTCAGTAATTAAAATAAAATAAAACAGTTACAGTCAGGTATTGGGCGGTTAAAAATAATATTTCTAAAGTGTCCATAAGAGATAAAAGTGCTCAAGTTCAGGTCCTGTTGTAAAATGTTCCAGGAGTTTGCAGCACTAACACTAAAAGCAGTTTTCTCCAGGTCAGTCCTGGCGTGAGGAACCTGGAGAACCAGCCTCTCACTCTCAGGTTAAAGATGGACCAGGGTTCAGATTTAATAATGAGGTGATATATGATGGAAGCTTTCCAGTAAGGGCTTTATAGATAAAAAAGATACCAGCGGTTATTGCGTCTCTCAGTGAGGGAGGGCCAACCAACTTCATTATGGAGAATGCAGTGGTGTTTGTATTTGTATTACCTGAGGGGCTTTGTGGTGTAGTTAGACCAGTCAGACTGCACTGTTTTGTGATAATGACCGTGATAATAGTATATATATATATATATATATATATAGTCTCACTACTGATGGCTTATGCAGTTTAACATATTTAACATGATGGCATGTGTGAATTCAGACAATGAGAATGTGAATGTTATTGTTTTGTACATCCACTGCTTTGGCAGCAACAATTTTGATCTGTTCATGCCAATAAAGCAACATTAACTTGAACTTGAGAGCCTAATCCCTTTGGATGAACATTAACATTAAATGTATGATCCGTCCAACTCGTGAGCACATGACAGATTACTTGTAGGATTTAGAACAGGTTCATCTTGCTCTTCTTGATTTATATTTTGCCTGTTATTGTGTTGTTGTAATTATTATTTCTTTTATTGTCTTTTTCCGTTTTACCTTGGACTTTTAAATAATGTAACCTGCGGGGATTTTACATTTCTGGTTTGTATGTACCGACCCCAGGAAGAGTAGTGTCTACATAAGTAAATAAAAAGAAAACGGATTGACAAGTTTGTGAAAAGGAGCACGTGTATCATCATCTGCTCATTCATAAGTTTAACAAACTAAAAGAAAATCAGCCTAAAACAAGACTCCTGCAACTTCAGAGAGGTTATACTGAAACGGTTTAATTTAAATGTTCATTCTAGTTGTTCATTCATCGTTCTGGCCACTTAAAAGATTCTATTTTTAAGTGCTCTTGACCTCTACAGTCATACAGAAAGCTGGTTCTGTCCTCCTCTCTGATTGTATTTGTGTGTTCTACATACTGGATGTGTTGTGTGCAGCCCAGTTTAACTGCAATTATTATTATTTATTTTAAGAAAGCAGTGTCTTTCTTGAACCACAGGGATCTTACTAGGTGCATTTACGTTTCCGTCAGAACCAGGGTTATAACTCCTCTAATATTTCACGTTTTTCTCTCAAGAACAAAATGGCTTCCATGTTGCTGACGACGATGCGGAGCTGCCACGTCAGCCCTTCCTTGGCGATGCGGTTTGGTAAGGTTTTTATTTCTCCCAATTTGTTTTGCATTTTAACTAAAATGATTGTCGACAAAGATCTGCATCAGATACATCAGCTGACGTATGTTTGTAACATGTGTTATGAATACTTAAAATATATCAGCAGTCATAAAAAATATCATCTTTGGCCACTTTCTGTTTTTCACTTGACTCTGATTAGTGAATCCATTCTCAGATAAACACATCTATTCTTACAACGCTGTTGTTTTCTAATGTTGTTGTTTCTTATTATATACTGATAATTACTCCTGATGTTTCATCATGTGATGGTGAGATCATTGAAATAATATAAAAGTAGATGATAAGGAATATTTGTCTGTGTGTCCCAGGGGCCCGCTCTCTCAGTACGACAGCTCAGCTCCAGGCTCAGGGTAAGTCCACATTTTGGTCATCTTAGCGTCCGGCAGTGAGGTGCATGTGTAAGCAGCCGGTTCAGGAGGATATCCGTAGCAACACTCCTGGGTATTTTCAGTAGTGCATATGTGAAAACTGCTTGGGTCCGTTAAGCTGCTCTCTTTTTCATGTTTCAGTTCAGACAAAAAGCAAAAAGACACTGGCCCGGCCTGGTGTGAAGAACATAGTTCTGGTGGAAGGAGTCCGAACACCTTTCCTGTTGTCTGGAACCACGTACGTCTGTGCTCTTCTCTCATTGGTTAATTCACTGAGGATGTGGAGTGTGTTGTATCGATAAGAAAGTTACTCAGAACACGCTGTTAGACATGGAGATGAAGACAAGAACACTGTTTGCTTCAAATATTGAATTGTCAAAGAAAGTCTTTCGTCAGATGTTTGAAACAAAGACTTAATCTGTGCTTGAAGGTAAAAAGAAATGCTTTGTGTTTACAGATATGCTGATCTCATGCCACACGACTTGGCCAGAGCAGCTCTGCAGTAAGTCTTCTGTCTTTCTTTTCTTTTTTTGTTTTAGTTTAAGTGACACCAGAAGACTTCTCTTCTGCTTGTGTTGTCGTTCTTTTTCCTTTATCTCCTTGTTTATTTGAATTTTAAAAAGCCTCTTTAACATCAAGGCCAGGGGACTACAGATGAAAAGTAGATGTATAATAATGTGTTTTATTAATGCGCACCGTCCACTTCCTAAATAAACTGAATTGAATTCAGAATGAAAACCTCCTAAATGAAAGTTGAACATTGGCTGAACTCGTGTCAAAAGTTCTCTGAGTTATGTGTGAGCGCTTCACTCGGGGTGCCTTTTTTCTGTCTCCGTTCTGTCTTATTATCACAAGCCTGTTTCTCATTTTCTCAGAGTCTTTATGCATTTTGGTGTGACTGAAATGTTTCCATTTGGGTTTCCACAGGGGTCTGCTCAACAAGACGGGTGTACCCAGAGATGCTGTGGACTACATCATATATGGGACAGTCATTCAGGAGGTCAAAACCAGCAATGTAGCACGAGAGGTATCATCACACACACACACACACACACACACACATATATATAAGACACCTAATGGTCTCGTGGCCTCTCATATGTTACATTCACTCTCTTTAAGCTTTAGCATTACAGAATCCTTTTGAAACAAATGAGCGTACTTTGAGCTGCTTATTTCTGATGTGCACCTCACTCATTTTTTTCATTGTGATCTGCAGGCAGCTTTGGGTGCTGGCTTCTCCGACAAGATCCCAGCTCACACCGTCACTATGGCCTGCATCTCCTCCAACCAGGCAATGACCTCAGGTAGGAGCTCTATAGCAAATATCTGCTCTACACTCACAACTTCACTTTGCAAGAGAAAAGAAATAAAGAAAAGCAAAGTTCCAATGAATGCAGAATGTCTTTTTTGATTTTCATCCAAAACGAAACACCCAGGAGGAGTTGGCAGGTCATGCTTTTTTAAAAATGTTTTCCAGGTAATCAAAAACTAATAAAATATCATGAAGAATACCTACTACATTGTTAATTTATGTTTTAATTGTTGGCTCAGACACTTTGATATTGGCACAAAAAACTTGAAACATCTATATTTATATCATGACGGCTTTAAGACTTTGGTATAAAAATACATTGTCACATCATGGCAGGTTGAAGATGAAGTCAGACAGTCAGGTTGACATTTCTATCCAGATACGTGTCATGACCTTGGACTGTACGCAGGCGGACGATGCAATCTCTGTGCACAAACTGAAAGTACTTCATAATGTTTACAGTTTGCCAGTTTGTTCTTTCTGCTCCTTTGTTGATATTCTGAATATTTTAAACTACTCGAAGCGCTGACGTACTTGGATATGAATGCAAAGTTCTCATCATGGTGTCAGACTCTGTGGCTTTGACCGCCACTACAGCGCTGAGCCCGACAGGGAGAGTCTCCCACTATTAGGTTCACGTGTGAACAAGCAAGTCAGGAAGAACTCGGGGGCAGTTTGTCTAAAAGTTTCTAGAAATGTTCTGAAATGTTTTATTTAGTGATCCCCGTCCCCACTCTGTTTGACCTTTTTGTTTGTCTCTTCCTTCTTCCTTCTCCAGGTGCCGGTCTGATCGCTGCAGGCCAGTGTGACGCCATTGTTGCAGGAGGCGTCGAGTTCATGTCCGACGTTCCCATCCGTCACAGCCGTAAGATGAGGAAGACCATGCTGGCCCTCAACAAGGCCAAAACCGTCGGACAGAGGCTCAGTCTGATCGGCAGCATCCGCATGGCTCACCTCGCCCCAGAGGTACAGATTCACCCAAAACCTCCCAGAGAGTGTCTCACTGATCCTCCAGAGCTCCAGAAATCAGATCGCTCTTTGTATACTGTGCACTCTTTCCTCCTGTAACTGTGTATCATTTGTGCGTAGCTTCCCGCAGTGGCTGAGTTCTCCACAGCTGAAACCATGGGTCACAGCGCCGATCGTCTGGCCGCTGCATTCGGGGTCTCCAGACTGGAGCAAGACGAGTTTGCTCTGAGGTCACACACTCTGGCCAAAAAGGCGCAGGACGGCGGCCTGTTGGAGGACGTCATCCCCTTCAAAGTGCCGGGTAAACTCAGCTCCACTCTTCAGTCTCAAACACACCACACATCACACAGTGAAGGGTTATGATGTGTGAAGGCTCTGACACACCAAGAACATCGTCGGCCGTCCGTCCTAGTTGCACTTCCTGTCTCTCTTTAGCTGTCCTATCCAATGAAGGCACAAAAGGCCCAAAAAAACATCTAAAAAAGAAACAGACAAGATTTGAAAGACCAAGCAGTAAAATAATAACTAAAAAAAGAATGTATTTTTAAATAAAATAAAATAATTTAAAATGAATAAAAAATATAATTGTGTATTTAGAAATAAAAAATAAATTCTAAAATGATCAAATTTGTTCTTGTGTCTAAAACTACTAAAAAGAAATCATCAGTCTTATTCACAGTATTTTATAATAAGAGGAATGTAAAGGGCTTTTTTTAACAATATGATTTTAAACAAATAGAATAGTCAATATACTCCTCTGTAAATTAAAACTGTATTGAAAAGATTTTAAAAAATTTAAAAAATTTGTACACTGATTGTGTTTTTTTTTCAGGTCGTGACATTGTTTCCAAGGACAACGGCATCCGTCCCTCCTCCATGGAGCAAATGAGCAAACTGAAGGCCGCCTTCGTAAAACCTCACGGCACTGTCACCGCCGCCAACTCTTCCTTCCTGGTAAACACACACACACACACACACACACACACACACACACACACACAGGCCCTGCAGCATTCTCCGTGTTCTTAATTCCTCGTCTCTGGTTCAAAAACACTTTCAGCATTGACACAAGCTCTTGTCTCTGAGAGTGAAATAAACACACAAAGCTCCACACACTTCAAGCTACAAAAATAAAACCTGCAATTTACCCGGAGCTAAACACTGTTAGGATTTGATTGAGGGTGTCTTTTTTCTGTTCAGACAGCAACTTAGGATTCATTTTTTTGTGGAAGTCATCGTCTTTGCACTTTATAATGAACTTCTCGGGTAACTTTTCCAAACCTCTTATCAAACAAATTGTGTTGCCCTGCCCAAAATATCTTCCCCTGAATGTCTTTGAGCTGATTTCTTGTTGAAACACCGTCGCCGCGTATAAACTGCTCTGACTGTAAGTAAAGTGTTTGTTTGTTTGTTTGTTTGTTCTCAGACTGACGGTGCCTCTGCTGTGCTCATCATGTCTGAAGAGAAAGCCTTGGCTATGGGTTACAAGCCTAAAGCCTACCTCAGGTATCTGCACCCTCTCTGTTTGTCAGAGCACAATGAGATGTTAGTTTAAGTGCTTATACATTTTATATTTCTTTATCTTGGCAGAGACTTTGTCTACGTATCCCAGGACCCCAAAGATCAGCTGCTTTTGGGGTGAGTCCCTCTACATCATTTCAGCACCTTTTGTAGAAACAGTTTCTCTGTTGTCTGTTTCTCACTCTGCCCTTTTTGACTTCTTCAGGCCAACGTACGGTACACCCAAAGTCCTGGAGCGCGCTGGCTTGACGATGAATGACATCGACGTCTTTGAATTTCACGAGGCGTTTGCAGTAAGTTTGCTCTAAATATTTCAATAAGATACGCTCATTACTATATATACACTCATTATGATACCATACACTTTATTATTATCACAATGGGCAAATGTGTGTTAGACTGTAAGCACCGCCTCAACAGCAGCAATTAATAAATCACAATAGAAGTTAAAAACAATCCACATGTTAACAGAGAAGCACATGCAGCACCTTTAAAAACAACAGACAACATAGTGCACATTACTCAGATTGACCAATCCCTACAGCCTCAGGTATCATTATTTAAATTACTATATATGATTAAAGTGGGCACAAACAAGTTTTTAAAAACAGTTCAGTTTGCTTTGGGGGACTCTGTGCGGTCTGCCACATGGCTAAGATTCAGAAAAAAAAGAGTAACTAATCAAAAAAGAGTATATAAAGGAAACATTTAGCAACATTCAGCATTCAGACAATTACAGTCGAGTGGAGGATGGGAGACGGGTCAAACAATAATGTCATTTAGGAGGAAAAGATTGTGAATGCTTGTGTGTTGTCTCCACTCCTCACTCCAGCTCACACTGACATACTATGTACAGATGTGTTCCTGCAACTTTTACTTCTCACTGCAGCAATTCAGCGTTAGAATTCTCCTTAAGCAGAACTCCTGGTTAAACAAAAAACGATGATACTCTTTCACATAAGGGACTCTCTCCTAGTAAAAATCAGACAACCTGCGCCTCTTAAATCGTCCTGAGATGGTTGTTCACACATTTTCCTCACAGTGGAAAGTTTTCCTTTAAAGGGATGCACAACAAAAGTGGACAAGCTTCAGAGTCCGCTGTGATTACTTTTATTTTTACTCAATATAAATTCCATGTGCCCTGATGTATTCACTGTTCAAACGCAGGAGCAGAGAAGAACACACAGGCGAACAGAAAACATAATGAAGCAGCTTCAATAAATGCACAAAGATCCCACAGGTCACATGTCAGTCACATGATAAAAATGTCATCCCACCCCCCACCCCCCCCACCCCACATGTGGTGAATTTCCTGAATATTTCCTGCCGCGTTCACCTATCAGCTGCATTCTGATTTCTTGGGAAAAATCTGGTTGTTTGTGTTCACACGTGCAGCTCAACCTTAACATTTCTGGAAGTTTTAGGGGAACTGTGTGCATGTGTGAATAGGGCTTTGGAGCACTAATCTGAGCCTCTCAGTGGCAAAAAAGAAGCACTTTTATTGGACATCATGAAATTGGGTTGAGTTTTTACTGGAGTATTTCTTAAAGTTTGTTAACTTAAAGACATCTACATCCCAGAATATGTAAATTAAGATTTAATGCCAGAAGTTTCTGTTAAAGTAAGCTTCAACTGTTCTACCTCAAATCCTGCTCATTTATATCAGAAGACATCATGCAAATGTCTGGTATCTATGGTAACCATATGTGTTTTGTGTTTCCAGGGGCAGATCATGGCAAATCTGAAGGCGATGGACTCCGATTGGTTCGGCCAGACGTACTTGGGCAGAAAGTCGAAGGTAAAGAAGGCTACTGATCTATATTTCTCAGAATGGATTTGGATGATTTCAATGTATTTGTGTAGAAAGTCAATTTTAGTAAATATAGTTCATAGGATAAAAATGTTCTATCATTTGGGATTTGTTAAATCAGCATTTTTATGTAAAACACATTCTGAAATGTGTGTTGTTCATGCAGGTGGGGGCTCCTCCCATGGAGAAGTTCAACCTGTGGGGGGGCTCCCTCTCTCTGGGTCACCCGTTCGGTGCCACAGGCTGCAGGCTGGTGACCACAGTGGCACACCGGCTGAAGAAGGAGGGAGGACAGTACGGGCTGGTGGCTGCTTGTGCCGCAGGAGGACAGGTGATTAATGAAGGCTCGGGCTCGCTTTCAGTTTTTATCTTGTGTTTTTATTTTTTTAAATTTAAAACCTTTTTATTCTATTTGGTTGTTTTCCTCACAAGCTCGTTTTCTTATTTCCTCCAGGGTCACGCCATGGTCATCGAGGCCTATCCCCAATAAACAGAAAACATCATCTGCAACCTAAAATCTTCAGATTCACCATGACGACGACACGCTCGCTTACATCCAGACAACAGAGTGTACATACTAGCACCACTTTGCCTTGATCAGAGAAGTGTCGCATGCAGTACGGAGGGTGTTTAAGGGATCCTGTGTAAATTGAGCTTTTTAAATTATAGCATAGAGAATGTCGTCGAGGAATGTTTGCCTTTGATTTCGCGGACTTTGTGGTGCGACTGAGTCGATGTCGTCACTGAGTCGAATGTAACATAGTCAAATGGAAGCACTCAGAAGAGCAGGAGTGATCATCATGTTTATATTTGCTGTAAAATGTTTTTTCTAACCCACTGTTGGAATTAAATGGTGTGATGATAATCACATTAGAACACATTTTTTCAGTTTGCTCTTCTTTGTAGAAGCTCTCCCCCCCCCCCCCCCCCCCAGCTTTCATCCAGACATTTCATAACACTCTATTTTTTTCTAGTTAGCATAATTTGTATTTTTTTTACTTTTTACTTCACTGTATCGTTACTACAGAGTTCAAACATCACAGCAGAATACTTATTCTCCACAACATCACATCTTTGGGTTTGAGCCTCTGGCCCAGTCATCAGTCAAAGAGCTAAGTTGGGTTAATATGAAATAAAAGATGTCTTAGAAAAATGCAATTTTCAGGCAGCAGTGTGAAAAAGAAAAATAGCTGGTTTCATAACGCAAATTGTGGCGGGACATCTTTGGAACATTTTTGGATCTTATAACAGTATGAAAGTTTGGACGCTGGATGTCTGCCATTAACAGAATGTTTATTAAAAATATTTTTGAAGGGGATATCTGAAAGTTTTCTTCTGATCTGATAAGAAAATAAGCTTGATACCATCGAGTGTTTGAGTGTTCTAGATATAAATTATTATTAAAATGTTAAAATGTACCTTTGATAAATGTTCATTTATTTTCCTTGATTTTATTTTAGGGCGTTTTCCTTTCCGTGCAGGACAGTGGGCAGTGTAGGACATTTGAAATACTAATTCTGGTTTACACTCCCGTTATTTCAGAGACATCTCTCACACACACACACACACACACACACACACACACACACACACACACACACACACACACGCACAAACTGGAGCTGTGGACATGCATTCGTGGAGAGATGTCAGAGTGGGGCTGCTACACAGGGAGAGCCCCAGAGCGGTTGGGGGTTCGGTGCCTTGCTCGAGGGCACTTCTGCAGTACTTGGGAAGTGCCCTGGCACCTCTCCAGCTACCAGAACAACTTCCGTATTTTGGTCCTGCATGAACTGGGCAGAGAGAGAGAGAGAGAGAGAGGGGAATGACGTGCAGGAGAGGAGCCACAGGTACAGACTTGAACCCGGGCGGTCTGCTTGGAAGACTATAGCCTCTGTACATTGGGTGAAAACCTATCCGCTAGGCCATCTGCACCCCATATGACAAATATTACACAGTACACAAACTTTCACAGTGAACATTATTTTCCTTTATGTTGTGGTTGTAGTTTAATCAGATTTGTCTGATACCAGCAAACAATCCCACAACTTTCATTTTATTACAAACTACAAACAGATCTTGCTTGTCACTATTAGAGTTTTACATTTTTCTAATGTGAAGAAAACTGTTTTTATGTGTGTAAAACACTGACTTTATACATCTCATAGATATAGATATTTTGCATAAATAGCTGATATAATAAGGTTGTATGGTAAACCTTTATAGAACACTGAATTGCAAAGAGTCATGTTTAGTTATCAGGCTTTAATATAGAATTAAAACTGCACAAAACATATGGGAGCAGCTTTTTGCATTTCCTCTTCTTTCTTTATTACACTGCACTGATTGAAGGCCCTTGATGCACGGACAAAAACTTCAAGCACTTTTGATGGGTTATGTTTAATTCAGCAGGGACCGGAACTATTGCAAGAGAAAAAAGATCAATGTATAGACAGCTTTGTGTTGCAGATAGGAACAACAATAAAAGTGTTTTTTTTTTTGGGGGGGGGGGGGGGGTGGATGTGTAGTCTATTCTTTAACTGATTTCCAAAATTTGCATTGCCAAAATATTTGTGCATTTGCATCCCGGCCTCTGTGTGCACCAGGATGTGTCAGCAGTAGATGGCTTGCTTAATTGATGGTGAATAACGCTGTCTGCTTGTGACGGACGACTGATGTTAATGAGGAGGTGTAAAGAGGGATGCTGTGCACGCTGCTTCCTGCTGATTTAAAAACAACATGAGTATGTAGAATGTGGGATATGGTTGCTATACTTAAAAGTTCAGGCTGCGCACTGCTGATATTAAGTGTTCTTATTGTGGAGGGAAACGAACTTTTAACACCCGCCCAAAGTGTTTGTGTAATTGACAGCGGATGGGTAAATTTATATCAACACATTGCCTCTCTTCTTCTTTTGGTGTGTGCGATCCCCTCAGCGCTCACCGGGGAGTCTGCTCTGCTCATCACTGGCGCGCAGGTGGGGGGGGGAGGAGGGGGGGGGGGGTGCTTGTTAACACAACTTCAGTCAGACACTTCCGTTTAAAATGTATTTAAAGATTTAATTCTTCCAGTTTAAGGAGCGGAGGAGTTGATTAATGCCGAGCCGAGCCTGTCACACACACACACACACACAGACACACACACACACACACGCACACACAGGCTACAGGCGGAGGGAATAAAACCAATGTTTTACTGCCGAGGCAAAACGGAGCTCGAATGTAAATAGCAGGGAGAGAGACAGAGAGAGGTTTTTTTTTTGTGTTTTTAAAGCTTCAAAAAACCGCCTCAACCCTGCGAGACACCGGAGACACGCAGACACACACACCGACACACGCCGACATAGCGGGGCCGCCTCCCCGCCGCCTCTCGCTGCCTCTGCGGGGCTTTGATCACACGGAACCTTTTATGGGGAATGACTGGCGAATGCACCCGCTGCTGTCACTACAAATCTACCTCACCGAGCGCGCGGGGGAGCGGCGTGGGGAGGGGAGGAAAAGTGGGTTGGGGTTGGGAGAGAGAGAGAGAGAGAGAGAGAGAGAGAGAGAGAGAGAGTCGGTGTGCAGCGGTGTTTCTTTCATCTCGTCCTAGCCGGGCTCACGCGGGGCGCACCTGCTGAAAAAGCTGCACTTGACTCGCGCTTCTTCCACCTGCTCCGCGCGCTCTCAGTTGTGCGTACGTGCGCGTGTCTCTGCGTTTGTGTGATGTTTTACAAGTTTCTGTTCACTGTAGGCAAATGCGTATCCAGAAAGCCGTTATGAATATGCTTACAGGTGATTTCAGGGTCAGGGAGAGCTTTAAACAATGATTTAAAAAAAACAATGATCATATTTAAGTAGGCTAAAAGTAGCTGAGGCCTAATAGCTGCCTACGCCACAATTTGTGACATCCTTAAGGCCTAGTTAGCCTAGTTCTATATTATTAGTTAGGCCTATAGATAGTTTTATTGTGCTGTTTTATGTAGGCCTATATTTATGTTTTTTTTTTATGACTTATGAAGTGTAGCCTAATGTTCACACAAATTAACTTTTTACATGTTCTTCTGTTTTAGACTAGTAGGCTATTTGCTGTTGTGTTTTCTCTGTTCAACCTGCCTGTGGACTACAGATGCAATTTAGTTATTATCCAACTCTGGTGCAATTCCAATTAACTGTTGGCTGCCCGTGTAAAACAATAAGCAATACAATAAACACATAGTTAACACATTTAAGTGTAGGCCTACAACTATATGTCCTGGGCGAGACACTAACAAAGTCAATAGTAGGGCTTTAAAGGGTTAAGTACAATAAGTTGAAACCAGTTTAGAAGAAACTACAATGACTTTTATTGGAAAGAGTTGACAGTGAAATGAGAGAAAGCATTAAAGAAAATGTATGACTCTAAAATCAGATTGCTTTTGGAGATTGCAGATGTTTAGATGGATGCCTTGTTCAGAACTGTGTGTTTCTTTTGGATCATGCCTTCATAGTACTGTGCTTGGCTATAATTCACAAATTGGCCTCATGTCTGATATGTATGATGTATTAATCACACCTTTTCTCCTCCCTCTTATTGGTGTTATAGGGTCATTTTCCACTGCAGACTGCATTGAGGAAATCTCAGACAGGGACACAAATTCAGACCAAGTTTTTTTTTAATGAGTGATAGCAACTCTCAGTGAAAAGCTTATGTAATGTTTGACAGGTGTGACTTTCCAGAGGGACATCAGTGTGTAATTGGAGGTCAGTTTTACATCTGACATGATGAACGACAGAACTCTGTTTGTGACACAGCGTTCAGCACAGTCTCCTTCTCTATCCCTGATATCTTGATGTCTGTGTTGGAGGTTTCCAATGTCCTCTGTACAGGATATGCATGACATTGCTATTTTAATTTTGGATATTCAAAACTAAATTAATGACCTGTAAAACCTGGATGGAAGATATCTGATTCCAAAGTTTTTTCAATAGGAATAATGTTATTATAAATATCCAGAATGATAACACTGGATAAAGGAAGAATGACGTTTTGTATAGACTGTCTTTAATTACAAATCTTACGAGTAAAAACAGAGTTTTGAGAAGGAGATATGCTCATATGGATATGTAAAATATAATGATGTGTTATCCATAGGCCTATGTTAAAACTGCATCCTATAGAGCAGGGGTTCCCAAACTTTTCATCCCTCGACCCCCAAAATAACGATGCGATAGACCGGGGGTCCCTTCTGTCCAACACGCACTAATGGGCCTATCCAAACACTGACATTAGAGCAACAATAAATACAACAGCCTTAAACTAACTGAACAACATTTTTGTATGTAATTTCACAATAATAGGTAAAATATGTAATTTCAAGTTATTTCCAGTTTGCATTTGTTTTTGGAAGGCAACTCGCGACTCCCCTCCCAGTGTCCCCCCCCCCCCTCAGGGGGTCCCGAGCTCCATTTTGGAACCACTGCTATAGAGAGTCCAGCCTGAAGGGACTTAAATGGACAGTTCATGATTGATGACTGTTCAGTTTGATCTGTAGACTGGAGATCTTTAGAGAGGAATGGTGTACCTGCACAGTGAGTATTTTAGGAGAACAGTTTGGTTCTGTGTTCCTGTTAACCCAGTACATTTGTTGTACACATTTTTTTTGATAATCTGTTTTCAGCTGGATTTCAAATACTTACTGGGCATTTTGTTTCTTCAGTGAACAACTACCAGATTCATTGTCATAAACACTCAAACATCCCGATGTGTCCCTGGCATGAAGTGTAACAGAAAGTAAGTCATAAATACAGAACATATTTCAAACTCTTTCTTTCATGTCCTTTGCTTCATGTTTTTGTGTTTTAACTCTGCCAGTCTCAACAGTAGGAACGGTCTGTTCATGTTAACTTAATGAAGATCTGACTGTGTTATGCTTCACTCTGCTTCAGATCATCAGTTGTGTTTCTCCTTGCCCTTTCTTACGATAACTCTACTTTATACAGGTATATGCCTGATACAAAAATGCTTGTTACCTCCTGATATAGGCGACATATTTTACGTGTATTTTTAGGTATTTAATCTCTAAAATTTACATCTCTCGATTTTGAAATGTCAACTATGTTTATATCTGTGTCTTTTGGGTGTCTACATAGTTGTATTCAATCACTGCGACCATATATTTTATTTTATTTTGGGGGGCTTTTTGCCTTTTTGCCGACAGCTTGAGAGAGACACACAATTTGGGGAGATTTGGGAACGACATGCGCCAAATAGCACCAGGACTGGGAGTCAAACCAGCGACCAGTGAGAAAAGGCCTGTAGCCTCTAAACACAGGGTAGCCTGCTTCACCAACTGAGCTAAACCAGTGCTCTTAACTTCATTTCTATGATGTCAAAAATAACATCCAATCCTGCTGTAATATGATTTTATTCCCAAACTACAAGGTCAGGGTTTGTTATCTTACTTGCTGGACTTCCTTCATGCCTTAAGGAAACACCCAAGCTACTTCTAATTCACACAACATGAACACGTCTTTCCCCCCCCACTCTGGACAGATTCTGCCGTGTTCGTCCCGCAGGCGCGACTCCATAAAACCCTGACACATCGATAGAAAGTGCAGCTCCGATCAGGGGCATCCAGTGCAGCGAAATGTGCTAAACTAACTGTGTTGATGTGATCGGGGGGTTTCTTTGTGGTTTCTGGGTGGGGGGGGGGGGGAAACTTTGGCATCTTCAGCATCACAAACACACACACACATAAATACAACTAGGCGTGTGTCGGTTGTACAGCAATTGACTGTACACAGGTGGATGGCAGAGGAGTGTGTGTGGAGCAAGTGGATTATGGGGAACGGTAATTGGCTGTCCAGAGAAGCTCCCCATATGTGTGTGTGTGTTTGTGTGTGTGTGTGTGTGTGTGTGTGTGTGTGTGTGTGTGTGTGTGTGTGTGTGTGTGTGTGTGTGTGTGTGTGTGTGTGTGTGTGTGTGTGTGTGTGTGTGTGTGTGTGTGTGTGTGCCCTGTCCGGAGTTCATCATGTTCTCATAACGGTCAGTTAGGGTTGTCCGCCAGGCTCGATCTCCTGTCGGGATTGTAAATGTTATTGATCAGACGCATACGCTGCATCCATAACGAGAGCTGAGACACTGTTTTCTGATACACACATGCACACACACACACAAACACACACACACGCAAACACAGACACACACACAAGAGTACAACTCATTAGGAGCCGTACACACTCATAGACGTATCCTCATTAACACTCTGGAGTCATACACACTAAACATCCATACACATCTAGTTGTCAGACATAACGCACACACAAACACACACACACACACACGCACACACACACACACACACACACACACACACACACACACACACACACAAACACACACTGACTGATTTAGTTGAGCGAGATGGGTGAAGAATGAAGGATGGGGAGCACGAAATGTGGACATGAATTGTGTGTGTGTGTGTGTGTGGACGTGTGTGTTTGTGTCAGTATGGAGCGTGACATTTGTGTCACAGTGCACACAGTAGTGTGTATCTCAAGGTGTGTGTGTGTGTGTGTGTGTGTGTGTGTATGGTGTGTGTCAGAGTCTGTCAGCCCCAGCGTCTCGTGTCAGGGCGAGAGGCGAGACATTAACAACTTCTGTCATTCTGCTGACAAAATGGTGGCAGAAGATTTCCCATGGTGCCCTGATGACTGCTGGCGTTTGTCAACAAGCCCTGTCACCGCGGCGATGAGGGGAGGGAGGGTAGGGTGGGATGGGGGGGGGGGGAGGGTTAGTGACAGGCCCCGGACCTGTTCCCATGAGCACCGGGGAAAAGATGGAGGGTTTTGTGTTTGTGTGTGTGTGTGTGTGTGTGTGTTTGTGTGTGTTTAAAAGGGGGGGGGGGGGATCGGGGGGGAGAGAAGGGTTGTCTCTCAGCAGCTTTCATACATAGACTGCGAAAAAACCAAAATGAGCTGTCACTGCAATTCCCAGGATGCCTTGCTGTTTAGCATAGCAGCAGCAGCAGCAGCAGCAGCTTGAACAGTATACATGTGTGTTTCTCTGTGTGTGTGTGTGTGTGTGTGTGTGTGGGCCGGTAAGCTGATAAGCTAACTCTCTCTCTCTCTCTCTCTCTCACACACACACACACACACACACACACACACACTCTTACACACACACACACGCTCAGATAATTAAGCAGAGCAGAAGCTCCCCCTGACGCGAGGCAGAGCTCATCTGCATTTTGGCCTCCGGCGCGCAGTTAGGAGCAACGCCTGATGGAGGGAGAGAGAGAGGGCAAGCGAGGGAGGGAGGGGAGGGGAGGAAGAGAGGAAGGAAGGGAGGGAGGGAGGCAGAGAGAGTGAGCAAGGGGAAAGAGAGGAAGAAAAAGAGAGAGAGAGAGAGAGAGAGAGAGAGAGGGTAAGGAGCCAATTAGCCAGATGGATGGATGAGTGAGTGACAGCACTCTTGACACACTGCTATCCGGGCTTTTCTGCTGCACACACACACACACACACACACACACACACACACACACACACACACACACACACACACACACACACACACACACACACCTTCCTCCCCATCCATCCATCCTCTCTCTCCCTCCTCTCAGCCTCCTTCTCTCTCTGTACGCATCTCATGCTGTGTCGCTGTCTCTCCTTCTCGCCTGCACCCGGCGCTCTGCACAGGGCTCGCGCTCCAATCACGTCCCCCACAGAGCTCAAATGTCCATCGACCTTGTCCAATGAGAGCGCCTGCTGCGTTGTGAGCCCCGCCTCTTGGGTACTTGGATCCAAAAGGGGTCAAAGGTGGTCGTACTGCCATTTTGCAGACAAAAACTCCATTTGTCAGGGGCTGGTTGTCACCCCTCTTTTTTTGTGTCTTTTTGCTTTTATTGTCTCTAGTTTTTCCATTTTTGGAAGTGAGCTATTATTGTCATGTCCTAAGGTTGGCACACCTTGAAAGGGCTTTTCAAGCATCAATAATAGAAATAGCTTTAATTAAAGTCATGTTAGAGATGTAGGAATAGGTGTTTGTTGCATGATGTCCAGGGGTTTAGATCTTATTGTGCTTCATCTGTGCAAAAAGAGAAAAGTACCATATCATGATCAGTTTATACAAACTGAACAAATTCTGACAAAGTCGTTCTGTTGCTTAAAATGGCCATCAACACAGTAACAGACAGCACTGCAGGTATATAGGGACGGGCAGCATGTGGGAGCTGACGTGACAGATTGCTGACCATGCATGAATCATCAAGGTCCTGCAGGAATCCAGAAAGTTTTCTGGAGTTTTTTGGCAGTTTTTAAGTTTGCTATACTCATTTAAAGGTGCACACATAGTACGACTCAAAAACCACTGCAGCAGTACTCGTAATCATACACATAATACCTTCAATCGAAAGTGAAGGTGAGCAGTCATATAGAGGGGCTTCAGGGTCGAGTTTAATAAGTTTGACAACGTAAATTATCACCATGAAGTTTTAGGATGCAGCGTTTAAAAAATGTGCAAGAAGTAGAACCTAAAAATCACTTTTCTAATTCAAAGTAGTCAGATCTAGACTTTTTAAAATATCTTTTATGTCTACATTTATGTTTTAAGATGATTAATTAGTCAGTGTGATATTAAAGCAGTATTCAATTCTTTAAAAAGTCTTTTTCAATTTTGAACAGTTTGATTCCCTTCAGAACAAAACGAGTCTTTGAAAAGTGAAGTTTAGTTTCAAGCGGTGAAAGTGCCTTCTCATAAGAAACTATTTTAATAATCAAGAAATGAAAAAATCAAGAAAACAAAGTTGATCTGATCTTATCTAATCGTGTCATCTTCTGTATAAGATTATAGAGTATCTCCTGTTTTCAAAGAGTTGAAGACAATGTTTGACTCATTAAAAAGAAATCTGCAAATATTTGTTCAGATTTCTATTGAGACCCTCGACTGACACACGGATCAAATAAACAAGTCGACCCACCCGTTGTCACCGCATGCCCACGACTATATTTATATTTTGTCCATGTCACCAGATGCTTAAAAAAGCATGGGGGGGAGGGAGAACGGATGTTATTCCACATTGTTGTCTGATAGTTTCATCCATCCAGAAAACATCTAATTACAATAATTTAAAACAGGGGGTCTCAACTGGTCTAGCCTCAGGACCCACCACCAACTCCTTAATAAAAAATCACAACCGAAATTGTGGATATTTTTCAACCAGTGACAATTGTTTCATGAAAAATAGTTCAGACGGTACCAAACATATGGCGGAACAAATAGATGTCACAAAACAAATATCTTTTAAAAGTGTTTTTTGGACTTTTTTGACACTTCAGGTACACTTTCGCGACCCACTGAAAACAACTCCAAGACCCACTTTTGGGTCCCGACCCACCAGTTGAGATCCTCTGATTTAAAACATTTCTCCAACATCTGGCTGATATGTTTGGAAGCTGTGCCTGAAATTAAATTTAAAAAGTGCTGAAGGTGTGATCAATGTTTTGCTGCATGGTATGAGTTTATGATGACTGTCCCACTTCTAATGGTTTTTCAATTTTTTTGTTCGTATTTGATCCAATTCAAAAGAGTCTTTGTGTTTTACTTTTTATGTCCCCTCTTTTTTATTGTGCACACAGTTAAGTTATGGTGTGTAGAAAAGGCTGTGCACTGTATCCTTTTAGTTCTGTTATTTTCTGCTGTCTTACACATTTCTACACTGACTTTGTTGATGTGCTGTAGCAGTTGTGAGAAAAACTGACACCACAGTTCCTCTGAGGTGCTCTTCTTCTCCGTCTGATGTGCGCAGTGATCAAACATGCTACCTTCATGCTGCTCCCATCATTATATGTGAAAGTACACAGGGTGCACTGTTAAGAAGCCGCTCTTTTTGTTTAGTTATTTTACAGACTTCCTTCGGAAAATCTGTGAGCACAGTGAAGAGAGGAGAATTCAGATTTTCATTGAAACCCCAGGAATTAAAAGCCGCCTATTAGCGAGGCAGATATATTCCACAGTGTGCTCAGCCTGTAGCAACAGAACATCTCACTTTCTGACATCTCATTCTGGTTTACTAACCTGGTATTAAATGTTTATGCCATAAATAATTCCAACGTATGAAAAAATCTGGCAAGTTAGCCTCAATTCTGTCTGATTAAGAACTGAATGTTTTTGTTTTTAGATTTATTTTTGGGCTTTTTATGCTTCTATTACAAAGATAGGACGGTGGATGAAGTCGAAATCAGGAAGAGAGAGAGAGAAGAAATGAAATACGGCAAAGGTGCCCCAGGTCGGATTTGAACAGTAGCCGTCCGCTTACATGTGCAACAGCCTGTGTTCATGGAGAGCGCAAACTTATCACTAGTCCACTGGCAACCCAACATTAACTTTGGCAAAAAAATAAATTATGATGTCACGACTTAAGGAGTAAGCTTATAATATAAATTAAGGTCAGAGGTGGTACATGTCAACAGGCGTGCAGGAAACGGGTTGGGGACTCAGAGGGCTGACAAACATTAAACCACAGCAGTGGCTCAAAATGTGGATATTTTGCAATGACTGTAGGAAACATCCCTAAGGGGGCCCCATCACATCACTCCCTCTTCATTGCCCTGCGAAACAGCAAATGCATTTTTCTGGACTCTGGAATCGCGACTGTTCAAGATGAGCTTTAACATTTAGATATGATTTAAGCCTGTTCTATCTTATTTGTAATTATCAAATGTTTATCTTAGCTTAAGTGTGCACACATAATATGACTCAAAAACTACTCAGTCTTAGCTTGGAAGTGGTTGAATGCCAACGTTAGCTTTGCTTTGACGGTAGCCAACGTTGTCAAATGTGTTTTTTAAACAAACATTTTTCCCCGATGTTTCTCTGTTGTCTTTGTTGTTGGTTATTAATCGGGGGGGAAGAGAAATTAAAACAATTTGTCAGAATATCAATATTTATATGACTTTCAACCTAAAACCTGAAAGTTTTAGAAAATCCCCCAAATTATTTAATTGAAATTCAGAAAGATTTTTCTGAAAATTCCCTCCCAGAGAAAAATTCCCCAATGTTTTTTTACTCCAAGGTAATTCTTTTTTTTAAGTCAAATTTTCAAAACATTTCCACTGAATTTTACAGTTTTACAAAAATCTGATGAATATCTTTTAACATTTCAACCAAATTTTACAGTTTTACAAAAATCCGATGAATATCTTTTAACATTTCAACCAAATTTTAAATGTCCACTAAAATTTTGGAAATTTAAAAATTCCCAAAGAATTCCACCAAAAAACACATGAAATCTTCGATGGATGTTTCCAAAAATTCCCCCCAATTTTCCCCCAAAATGCTGAAATTCCATAAAGTTTTGATGTGTATTACACATTCTGTATTTCCTTTACAGACTCATTTTCAAACAATGATTTCTACCTGAATGTACCGACATCTACATGAAGTCAAGTAGATTTAATTATTTTGTACCAAATCACACCACACGTAATATGAATGTGCTCTTCAAATAGAGCAGGTTGAGATGGTTGTCCTTATAATACATTTGTCTTTACTTCCTGACTCTATAGTTGCAGTACACCAGAGATACATAGAGTATTTGTTTCCACTTAAACCATCAGACTAAAGCAAGGTGACAGTTCACCTCCTCGTCTCACTTCCAGCCAGGAGTGACACACAACAGGAGAGGATGTACACAAGGATAAGACAAGATAGTGCATGCAAATTATCAACAAGAGGAGGCGAGGCGCAGATGTAGAAAATGTGTAGGTGGAAGTGAACGTTTGGAAGAGGAGGTGATGTCGTCGCTTGACGGGGAACACAGCTGGCAGGGCTGAAAAAAACAGGAGGCCTCATGACAAGCAGCTGCAGCTTCCTGTTTGCCCACAGGAAGAAGCAGGAGGATTGAGAGAGGAGAGGATGGAGGGAGAGAGAGAGAGAGAGTCACAGCTGGAGTGAGAGAGCAGACACACATCTGCCTGAGAGAGAGAGAGAAAGAGAGAGAAAGAGAGAGAGGAGGGTGAAAGAAGGTCTGACAAGAGTAACACTGGACAGTATTGATAAGTCTTTTTCTTTAAGAGATATATTTACAGTGTGAACACTAACTGATGTGATGCGTTCTTAAAACCTGTACATTTCTGCCTAAACTGAAAAATACTACCTGCACATTTATCACTGCAACAGCAGTTTGAGATCCACATTTCAATCACGTTTCCATTTGGATGTCGATCACGTCTGAACCACAAACATAAACCACATGTTTTATACTTTAAACACACACAGAGCCAAACAAGCTCTTTGATTGGAGGTGTGGTTAACCATCCAAACCAAACCACAGTGATAACCACGGATCAACAAGAATCATTTTATATATCACATGAAACCACAGGCAGTCGCTACTTTTCACATTTTTCTTATGGTTTGAGAAAAAAAATAAACCTATAAAAAAAACCCTTACC
The DNA here is from genome assembly GCF_963930695.1 of Labrus bergylta. Taxonomy (NCBI): domain Eukaryota; kingdom Metazoa; phylum Chordata; class Actinopteri; order Labriformes; family Labridae; genus Labrus; species Labrus bergylta. The sequence continues at coordinate 6,838,251 of NC_089209.1, read as the reverse complement.
ATATCAGACGACATAGAAAGAAACACATCGTTCTTCTGAGTTTGTATAAATGTGGTCATTTGGAAGATGTCAGATTCTCAGCAGACAGCAGTGATACTGCTAAATGTTATGAAGAGACACAAACAGCTGCAGAATAAGAGAGATATAAAGATTTATAAAGACTCCAAAACTGTCCCTTCTTTTGATGTTTTGCATTCAGATCACAGACGTGCAACTTCGAGCAACGGAACAAAGTGTTAAACAGTTGTTAAGTTCCTGTATTCTGGAATCATACATACAGTTATATCCACAGTATTTCACATTTTATTAAGTGCCGAACAAGTTTCTGTTCTTGGGATGGTGTAATGGGTTAAATCAGGTCCGCTTTTTAACATGCAGCGTTTCAGTAAATGTTGTTTTTCCCCCTCAAAGCTCTGCTGTATCAGATCAATTGGTGTGCAGGAGAGTATAAGTAAACTGCAGAAATGAACGTGCATTAGATTACAGAGCAACAGGTACAGTATCTGGCTGTTACCTCACAAGTAAAGTAACTGAATAAATAATAATAATAATAAATTAGTCTTATATAGCACTTTTCTAGATACTCAAAGAAGATTTAACAAGGACAAACTACCCAAAAAAATGGGAGGTTTGCAAATAATTAACTTTTTCTTTTTTTTTTTACCATTGTTGGAAGAATTAGACTCTATATATGGGTGGATGTGTTTGATTGGTTGTCTTTACCTTTTTGGATTTTTTTTTTTGCCTTTTTCTCAACTTTGTACCTATTTAAATGATGTTTGCAATCTGTTCCGTGATGACCCTGATGAAGGCCACAAGCTGAAATGAGTCTAATTTGTTAATAAAGTTGATCCTCATACTTAAAGTGTTGCTGGAGCATTTTGACCTCTTCAAGAATTGGACTTCATACATCCTTCATAAACCAAGCGGTGCATGATTTTGCATGCTCATATCTAACACATTTTTGTTCAGATAGAGAAGGTATCCAATCCGTGGGAGGTCAAATTTCAAATGCATTTATAAATCTTGAACAACATTGAAGTGTGCAGACCATCAACCTGCATGCTCCTGCAGAGATGTTCATGCACTTGAGGTCAAACGTTTGTGAAGTGAAAGTCATGCAGTGCACTGTCTCACAAAGGCCCGATTCATGATGAGTGCAACACAGCCTAAATGGAAGGCCTAACTTAAAGCATTCACTGCATTAGTAACTTTCTATACTGTAAAATCAGGCTTGGATTTCAGTAACCGTACTAGTTTTTGTTGCAATCTAATTTTTGTGTTCTTGATAAAGATTGGTTTCAGAAACAAGGACAGGAAAGAGAAGTGTAGCTCAGGAAGACACAGGGTTAGATGGACAGGGGAGAGATAGAAGAAGAGGTGAGGATGGGGTGTGTGTGTGTGTGTGTGTGTGTGTGTGTGTGTGTGTGTGTGTGTGTGTGTGTGTGTGTGTGTGTGTGTGAGTGAGTGACGGGCGTAGAGGAGGTGGTGTGTGTCTTAGACGGAGGGATGGAGGGAGTAAATCCTTTTCTTCATCATTACCTCGTCTCTGTCACTGCCCTCACCTTAATTAGTCTCAGAGCAGCTTCGCCCGGCCAGAAGTCTGCCTCATCCCTCCATCCGTCCCTCTGTACCCCTTCAAACCCCTCCACCACCTCCTCCATCTCTCCCTCCTCATCCCCTTCACCTCCTTCTCTTTCTTCCTCTGCTCCCTCTTTTTCCTCCAGCGATTTTCCACACTTCCTCTGCCTCCCTCGCTTTGCGCTTCATCTTCCGTCTCAGTGGAAATTGACTGAAATACCAAACCCCTAACCCCACAATATCAACAGCTGTGCAGCAAACACACACACACACACACGTAAACACACACATGGCACAAAGAGTTTAATGTTGGTAAATACCGCAATCACACACACAGAGAGAGAGAGAGAGAGAGAGAGAGAAAGAGAAAGAGAGAGAGAGATGTACGTGGCTGCTCGAGGCTTGGCAGCTATAAATACAGAGGATTGCAAAGAGGAGGAAACTCGGTTAAAAAGTTAAGTGGGGAAAAAAGCGGCGCAGGGAGATTGACACCCCGACGTCTCAGCTCTCTAGAGGCTAAATTAGGAGATCCACAGCTCCTCACACACACCAACTTGTAACACACACAGACACACACACACACACACACACACACACACTGACAGACACCTTAAGAGGCTCACACAGTTTCCTAAGGTGCACACACACACACACACTTGCAGGTGTGTGTGTGTGTGTGTGTGTGGTGTCAGTCAGAGTCCCTCGCTCCTCACAGACACACTGAAGGCCGATCCAGTGTCCCTGTTAGCCGTCACCGTGTTGAACGTTGATGGACACTGTGGCATTAATGTGAACGCAGATCCTGCAGATTACACTCAGTAACAAACTCAACTGTTTTTTTATATTAGCTCATTTAATTTAACAGAACGTTACTTTTTGGACATGCCACCTAAGCAGACTGAAATTTGTAATTTTTGTAATTTTAGCATGTTTTTATCAATAAATTCCTCTTAGATTCTATTTAATTAACTTCTAACCTATAGCATACTATGAATCCACTTCCAAAAAGCGAATAATATCGTCTTCATCTGGTGGTAAATTACATATTTGATTGACTGTGTGACGAGCCTGCTGGTTTCTTGTCCCTGGTTGGCTGTTTTGTGTGTTTCAGGGGTTACTGGGTGTGGCTAGGGGGTCATCGTGGATTGAGAACACCTTGGCCCCGGTGTTCTCCGATCCATAAAATAGCCCCATCACAAATCCGTCTAGACCAAGTTAAGCCCCCTCACGTATTTTGTTAGTTTTGTTTTATTTTAAATGAACTGTAAAAGTTGCACCCCAACATATTAGTCAAACCTCCCCTCAGCACCGGGAGAAGAAAAAGATTCTGGCGCCGTCCATGATCAGGCCCCACTTCCTCATTGGAGGAGACAGAGACAGAGAGAGGCTGCTCCCCAATGCTCCTCTTTCCTTTGCTGAAATTGACTTCTTTTCTTATGTGTGAATCGTCTCCTCCACTTATTTGTCACTGGCTTTGAGCCGGCCGTGAAAACTCTGATTACTGCAGTGAAGGCACCAAAACAGGAATCTCAGGAAGACAGAAAACAATCGGACATGTGAGATGTTTCACACAGTTTTCACGTTTGTTTAAGTCAAAAAAGCCTTTGGTTATTTACCGTGACCTTAGTATAGCCTCAGAGGCGTAACAAACAAACAAACAAACCAACAAACAAACAAAAGAGGGAAAAGGGATGAAACGTGAAAACTCACAAAAGCTCAGGAAAGAAAATGGGACTCAAACAAAAGAGAGCGTCCAGTGTCCTCGCCTTCATCACCTCTAAACAAAACTAAATTATTATCTGTACGTGCAACGACAGAGAAATAACATTCAATAAATAAACAATTAAATTGCAATACTGTTTTGCTGAGGTTATACATTCACTTTGGTCATTTTGTAACTTGTTTACATTTGATGTTTGTTTGGTTGTCATGAAGGTGTTTGAATGGTTGAGGATACGATTCTTTAAATACATACCTGCTCGTGGAAGACAAATATTTGACTCAAACTACAACCTGACCATGACCTGACCTTTTAGTCATTCCCAGAATAAGGTCAAAGGCCGAAGGGTTGGGGGAGGGTGTCTCGGGAACAAGCTACCTGCTGACCTGAGGTCCAACACAACCGTCCCTTCTTATAAAGCTAAATTCAAATCCTATATCTATTGTCACTACACTAGTCATGATTGTTGAAATAACTGTCACTTCTTGTATTCCTGTGTTTTCACCTTCAAAGTAAAGCTGTAAAACTCACCTGTAATATGCTGTAAACTTTCTATTCCATTCTCTTGTAATGAGCAAGTTTTCAGACGAGTGCAGCTGCTTTTCTAATTCAAGTAAATGTAAGTGAGTTAGTAAACGTCAGTGTTTCCTCTCAAAGCTCCTCTCTATCTGTTTCAGTCGCTCTTTTAAACATTATACGCTAACAACAGAAGTAAAAGATTATTTGAATGCAGCTCAACATGTGCAGAGTCAGTCGTTGTTGCCTTCAAAGCACAAACATTGACTCCAGAAAAAGGAAGAGCTGATGGTTTTTCTGCACTTATCAAACCTTCCACACGTTATTTATATCCCACTTAAAGAAATAAAAGAGCGGCAGATATTTCATCAATCACTGTCGAATAAATCAACATTTCCATCCATGTCCAAGTCAAGCCATTAAACTCGCTCTTGTGTCTGAACTCAACCTGCAGGGGGCGCTGTTGACATTAAAGTTGCTCCGTCTATGACCTTTGATCCTGCCGCTGTTTGCAGTCTCAGCTGGACTTTCCCGCTGCAGCCACTAGATGGCGTTCAGGCTCTTCACAGGCTGCAACCACAGAGAGAGGGGACTTTTAGTATCTGTCTGTTCTGATCTGGATGTTGTGTTGTTGTTTTTGTCTTGATGAGTGTAATCTCATTTAACTCCCCAGAAGACCCACTATGTCCTGCCTTCACTTATTTCAGATGTCTACTAGATCTTGAGTCCTTGAAAATAGAAACATATGAAGGTTTAAATAAATTATTGGTTCTTCTTAGGGTAAAATTAGGCCAATATTTTAAAGATGAATAACAGGGATTTTCTTCTATAGATCAGCAGAAAGCGTTATATAAAAACTATAAATACTGTCTAACAAGGCTTCGACAGTTTTTGAGACAAAAATCAGGGACTCTGATTTCACGCTGCTGAAAGTCCTGACATCATCGAACTCATATAATTGAGTCCTGCCTTAAAGTAAACACCTGAAGGTATATACGCAGAGTAATTAACTGTCATATAAGGGCAAAAATATAAAAGAAGAATTTAAATTTTTATGAGAAAATGTTTGATGGTAGTTTATTGTTGAGCTTATGATGTCAACGAATATAAATATCATCCTGGAAGAGACGACAAAAGCAGATTTTTTGTGTTTTCACCAGGGTCAGAGACACAAAAGTCATGCTAGATATTAAAAAAGAAGCATTCAAATTGTAGTGCTAATTAAAAAATATATATATTTTGGCGAAAATTTGCTCAAATTCTGCTTTAAAAAAACTCACAACAACAGCTTGAAGGTCACATTTGGCTCTGCTTTTGATGTGTTTACCATATGTCTGTGCAATAGATGAGCTCATGTTTATGTGTGTGTGTGTGTGTGTGTGTGTGTGTGTGTGTGTGTGTGTGTGCGTGCGTGTGTGTGTTCAGTCCACTATGAGTAAAGATAGAAGAAAGACATCAAAAGTGTCTCTTAAACTCAACGCTACAAAGCAGTACTGCAGCTTTGTATCGGAGTATTATATTCAAATACAGTAGTCTACTTGAGTGCCCACACATTCACACGCGCACACACTTGCACACACACACACACACACACGCGCACACACGCGCACACACTTGCACACACACATTTGCACACGCACATGCAGAAAGAGACAGTCACTATTCAGTCCATTCTTGCGTAAATCACTTGGCCTCAGGGCTCTCTTAACCCTTTCTCTGTGTGTGAGAGAGAGTGTGTGGTTGTGTTATTCTGTGTGTGTGTGTGTGTGTGTGTGTGTGTGTGTGTGTGTGTGTGTGTGTGTGTGTGTGTGTGTGTGTGTGTGTGTAAGACGTCCCTTTGAAAACACATAATGCTGGTGGACAGTATATAAGTGGATGCTGTGATGACGCTGAATAAGCTCACAGTGTTCCTGTATGAATCTAATGCAGCATCAAAACGTTCGGGGCAAAGATCCAAAACACACAAACGACCATCAGAGAAGAATTGAGTTTACAGACAGGACAAACAAAACCATTTAACACTGAAGCTGCACGTTTTATTTCAATACTAAATGAGTCCAGACAGTTTTAATGAGTCTAAAATGTAGAATAAAGTATTTTTGATATCATAAAGTCAACTTATTAAGGAGTTATTTTATAGCTAATTTTAATGATTAAACCTTGAAATAAATGAAATGTTGTTTTTTGTTGTGTAAGTTAATTCACCTTTTTAAATATTATTACACATCATTTATTTTGAAGAAGATTTCACACAAAGCGTCTTACAAATTAAAGTCAAAGTGGACAGACGCCGGTAACATACAGAAGTGGTTAGAGCGCGAGCCCCGTGTACAGCGGCTGTCGTCCTCCAGGTGGGCGGCCCGGGTTCAAATCCGACCTGTGGCACCTTTTTTCTGCGCCTCATGCCCCACTCTCTCTCTCTCTCTCTCTCCGACCTATCGCTACAATAAAGGCACAAAAAAAAGCCAAAAAAAAACGTTTTGAAAAAAAATCTAAATTTGTGTTTCGAAAAAATATTTTAAACTTTTTTTTAAAGGATAAAGGTGAATGTACAGTATGTGAATGTTTCCATGTAAAAATTCTGTGATGTTATTTTGTGTCTGTATTTGTGTGATGTAAGGATGCTGCTTCATTTTAAGAGAAGACAAAGTCAAGTTGAAATGTTAACACGTTTATCTTTTATCTTACAGCATGATTTAAACCTTTATTTACGTATGAAGACCAGACTTTTAAATTCTTCCCTGAATTCTGCAGAAGTCTAAACGAGCTGAATTAGTCCTTTCAATGTTTAGCTCACACAGTGCATGTCGTTCATCACGCTGATAATGCTGACATTGTAAGGGTGACATGGAAAACACACTATAACGATTTTGTAGTTTAAAACATGATGTTTTTTTTTTTTTTGTTATACAACTTCTTCTATCTGGTACAAAATAAACTTTTTACACTGAATTAAAGATGGTGAAGCGTGATGAGTTAACACAGAAATCCAAAACAGATGAATAGATGTTTACTCTTTTCTTGATTTGTTGTATTCACATCATGATTGGAATAATATTTTTCTATCATTAACTATAACGAAGATGTTTCTATTCTTTAAAACCTGCTTCACAAACATTTTTTTAAAACAATAAATCAATATAATAAAAGAGTAAAAAGTGTTATATTGTTTTCATGATTTCTTAAAGTTTCTACGATTCTTCTGAAGTTCAGCTTCACGAGGCCTAATTCATCAAACAAACTATAAATGAAATTGATTAAAAATCAACTTAAAATCTAAAATGCAAGGCGGCGTAGTGGTTATTGCGCACGCTCCATGTTTGAGGCTATTCCTAAAAGCGGACATCCAGGGTTGGAATCTGACCTATGGCTCTCCTGCATGTTATTCACAAATCTCTCTCTCTGATTTCAGACTTTATCCTCTGTCCTGTCTCTCCAATAAAGGTACAAAAAACCCCTTAAAAGTTCCAAAAGCTGTGAACATGTTTATTTTTCAAATGAACCCCTCCATGTTAAAAAAGGAAAGTGTGACAGCTTGAATTGTATCTGTCTGTCTCACATTTCTCATTCACATTGTGTCAGTACATTTACACACATTGTTGTTATTTATAAATATAACAGACCAGACGTGTGAATGTGTTTCTTTTAAATAACTCTATACATGTTAGAATTAAAAATACAGAGACATCAGAGCTGTGTTTATGTGCATGCTTCATTTTATATGGTTTTTGTTTTATTGTTTTGTTTGTACACACCTTCAGTTTAGTACTGCTGAACGGTTCATTCATCAGCATGTTTTCAACCAGGACTGCAATCACAAGTTAAATATCTTTAGGCAGACTTTAGGAACAACTTTTTAACAAGTTGCCCATGTAGATATATGTAAAGAATTGGTCTGGCGAAATATTATGGATGAAAAGATAACTTAAGGCCAAAGAGGGGTTATTTTTTTTCTGCTTCTTATACCCTTATATCTGAACATCATGTCAGGACAACCATTAAACACAACATGTGTTTCACTTTTAATGAGATAAAGACTCTAAATATAAAAAAAACAAACATTAAAACTGTGGTAAAAAAAAAAAAAAAAAAGTTATTTTTGAAAAGTCAGAATCAGAATCAGAAATACTTTTTTAATTCCAGGGGGAACTTCGGTTATTAAAGTTACTCTTAGACATAATAATAATAATGTAGCAGTAGGAAATATAGAAATACATTTAAGAATATAAAAAATTAAATAGAAAAGAGATAATAAAATAGAAGCAATAAGTACCAAAGTTGTGTTCAATTAGTGGTTTAAACGTTTGGTAACAATGACATGTAGGTCATATGTGGCCCTGCTTTTCATGTGTGCACCGTACCACTGTCCATGAGATTATTATATGTTAAACTGTAGTTTTATGTGTGTGTGTGTGTGTGTGTGTGTGTGTGTGTGTGTGTGTGGGTTCAGTCTACTCAAAGAAAGAATTAAGCGCTTTAATCAAGTCTTGGTTTATCTCATTTCATTTCATAAAGTTCTCTAATTCTTACTCCGTGTTTAATTATCATCTTAAACTTAAAAAACTAAAAAGTTATATCACCACTCACTGACTGCTTCAAACATCACTGGGATGAAGATAGAAGTGTTTTTTTGAAACACTTTTAATTTACACGAGCGCTGACAGGTGAACGTCTGCTGAAGCAGTGAGCGTGTTTGATGGATGGAGCAGGTTTAGTTGTCAGGGTGGAGAAGAGGAAGAAGAAAAAATCTACATTGACCCAGACGGCGTGGAGTCAGAGAGATGAGATGTTGCTGTTGGCAAGCAAGAGATTTTAGTGTGAAGAGAAGAGGGAAAAGTATGCTGGTATATTGGTATCAAACACACACACACACACACACACACACACACACACACACACACACACACACACACACATACGCACACGCACACACACGGCAGCCTTCACTATCAGCAAGTTGTCTGCGGCTTGCTGAACCCCCGTAATGCTCCTATTAGCAGCTTCAGTTAAAATGGCATTTCATCAGGCAGCTGACAAGTGAATTATCTCGCCCTTTTTCCTCCCTATTTCCCTCTCTCTCTCTCTCTCTCTCTCTCTCTCTCCCTCTCTCTGTCTGTCTGCCTCGGTCTCCCACTCTCCCCCCGGCTCAGTGACAGTAGCCTTAGGCCTGAGATAAAGAGGAGGCGCGCGGCGCTCGGCGCTCTCACACACACTCGGCAGAACTGAAGTGACATCCTGTCAAAACAATAGTTTACTACAACAGGAACTTGTGTGTTCTGTCAGACAGAGGCTGAACTTCAACTTTGGGACATATAGATTCCTCTTTCATATTGATCCCCCCCCCCCTCCCTCTTTCTGTGTGTGAGTGTGTATCATTTGGGCCAGTGTGCTTGAATCCCATGCAGCCTAATATCACATCGTGTGTGTGTGTGGAGAAAAACTCAGAGGACAGTTTAGATTGTGTTCATCATAGAAGGCGTGTGTGGAGCTCCTGGGAGGGATTGCCATCGTTGACAAAACTCCTCCAGAGCTCATCCGCGGCGCTGAACATTTCTCTGCTGTGTCTTTTCTCTCTTTTCAAAAAATAAAATAAAAATCCGACTTCCCATCTCTGCGTCGTACCATGAAGTGCAGCTGAAGGAACCAGTGTGCAGCTGTGTGGAGTACAGCTGTGATTTACAGACTTTTTGTTTTCTAAATGTTGTAACAGTTGAAGGTGACCGTTTGTCACATGTTAAACATGTCTGCGAGGTGTGAGTGTTTCAACAAAAGGCTTTTTGTTTGGTTACAAGTAAGAAAAAATGATTTCTTAAGGGACAAGAAAGCAGACTTTCACAAGAATAAAAAACAAAAAGAGTGAGAGAAAAGTCTAAAAACACAACACACTCATTTCAAATGTTGGTACAGTTTCCCCTCCTCATTTAGTTAACCACCAGGTGGACCTTTAGATTTATGTTGTGACCTCTCTGAGGCCAGGACCCCCAGTTTGAGAAGCACTAGAGTAACACAAAACTGCACAATACAAAATATTGTACTATTTGTAGCAATGTGGTTTAATGCAGTTTCATTTAAATCAGAGTACGTCGAGTGAAGGGGATTCATTAGTGAAACATCATAGATATATATATTTCATCTCCCCTCATGATAAAGATCTTCTTTTTACACATTTTGGATACTATGGGGGAAAATAATATCTCTTAAAGATATCCTAAACTCCATGGTTTTTGTTAAGAAACCTCTCCTTAAGTCACCTCAGTGTCCTGTTAAAGCAGACAGGTCTGATCTACTGCCACAAAGGGGCGCTGTACAACGGGTGCTGTATACACCTCCCCGCCTTAGAAACCCCTGAAAGATGACCTGTGGGTGCTGAAGAGGCAACATTAACAGATTTGATGTGATGTTGAAATAAATAACAGAATTGTCCTTTTATACTTCTTTGACTGAACGAAAAAAAAACAACAACAACAGTCTAATTCAGCCAGTTTTAACCTGCCTGTCTCATCTCTTCATCTCTACTATCTTCCTGTCATTTCATTGACTTAATTTAATGAGCCAATAGCAGCCAGCTCAAGGACAATAAAGACACATTTACTGACCAGCTGAACCTTTTAAATGATCTACAACTAAGAGGTAAAGACTGACGAGCTGTATGGATTCAGTTTTTTAATTCTGGCAAATACAGACTTCAACTCCACATAGAAATACTTAGAAAGATCTTCTGTATTTGTTAGCCTTATATATAAACACTGGAATAAATGCACAAAAATGCAAGCTTACTTAAGAGGACTCTTACTTACTGTACTTACAAATATGGATACCCAGCATTCAAATAAACCTGTAATATTAGTTAGCGGCCGTGGGTTCAAACTTGACCTCGGCCCTTTGCTGCATGTCATCCCTCACTCTCTCTTCAGCTTTCCTCTCTTTACAAACAAAGGCAAAAAGTTCCAGAACAAGTGATATGCGGTTTGTTTTCTCCAGATCTCATCTTATTTATCTCGTATCCCCAGAGATGTTAAGGCACAAAACAAACATAGAAATGGGCTGAACATATCTCATTGCATGTCACAGCGAGTAAAGCCTATTGTTTTGATTTCTTTCTTTCTTTTTTTTTTTTCAGGATTTCTTTCTGGGCTTTGTTGTGCCGTTATTGTAGAGATAGGACAGTGAATAGAAGTGGAACTCAAGGAAGAGAGTGCAGAATAACATGCAGGAAGGGAGCCACAGGATGGATCTGAACCCGGGTCGCCCGTTCTCCGTACATTGGGGCGTGTGCACTAACCACAACCCTTGTTTGGATTTCTTGATCTCCAGAAAACGAGCCTTTATAACGACAAAGCAAGTACTGATATCCTCAGATTATGGGAAAAGTTAACACGCTTTTGTTATGTCGAGGTAACAAGAAAAATAACTTGAGAAATCAACGACATCACTCTTTACCGTGGGAAAATGTTTGAGTGCATGTCCGCTTTGGGCTTCCGTAGATAAGGACCTTCACAGTCAGACCCTAAAATTTTTCCTGGAAATGATGCCATTTGTCAGACCTGCAGGATCTCTGAAATACATCTCTGTTATTTTAAGAGATAACTTTGAGAGATCATACGCAGAAAATTTCAGCATCAAATACGTGTTACAGATCAGATCTGTACTCTAAGGTAAAGGACACATGATGGAAAAATAAACTTGTGAGCCACTGGATCATTACGATAGTCTTTAGATATCATATCAGCAGTTTCATAAATACAGTGGTAAGGCCAAGAAAAGCAGGTGTGAAGCCACAACAAGAACTAATCTGTTTCCAGTGATGCATTCAGGGTCTACACGGGCGACTTGTTTTCCTCGAAAACACTGAAGGATTGGAATTGAACCTCTCGAAGACGGAAGCAGATTAACGCTTGAAAATTGGAGCGGACGATTGTGAATTAACCATTGCCCCTATACGACAACAATAGTGCACGAGGAGAAGGTGTGTGTAGTGGTTTGTGTGATGTGGAGGGTTTAATTGTGCGATGGTCAGATGGTGAAACCGCACAAAAAAAAAAAAAAAAAAAAAACACAAAGAAAGAAAAGAAAGAAAGACCCCCACACATGGACAGACAGGAGCAGACAGAGAGACGGACACATGGATCCATATATTATATATTCCTGTGAGTGTGTGTGTGTAGGCACAAATATACAATGTGTGTGTGTGAGTGTGTGTGAGTGTGTGTGTGTGTGTGTGTGTGTGTGTGCGCTACCTGGCCAGCAGTGGTAACAGGCTCTGAGGCCTTTAATGGGATTTAGCCTGAGGCTGTTTTATTAAGATGTCGGCTTTCCCTGCTGCCTCTGCAGCTGACACCATTCCCCACTGATACCCCCCCCCCCCCCCCCCCCCTCCACCCTGCCAACCCTCACCCCCCGCCGCACACCAGCCTCCAAGCTGCACCCCCCCCCCCCCATCACACCCCACCACAAATCCCCCTCAACTGTCACCCCCGTCGTCCCTCCTCCTTCGTCCTCGCCCCGGTGCCCCCTCTTCCTCACTGCTCTGCACCCTCTAATGACCCTGCCACTGCCAAATACCGTGACTCACCCCCCACGACCCCCTTCCTCACCTCTGTCCTCTCTGCCTTTTGATTCATCTCGCTGTTTTTTTTTTTTTTTAAATTGGTAACTCATTTGGCTAAAAAGTCAGAGAAAGGCCGAGATAAAAAGACAAAAATATCCAAGGTTTTCTCTGCCACCGCTCTGCACTTTTATTTATTCTTTTACTAAATGTCGTCTTTGCACGTGGACATGATGCAGCAGGAAGTGAGACGACACTCTTGTCAACTTCTATATGAGGTCAAAAACAAAGTGAGGCCAAAGAGTGCTCTCTTTAACAAAACCAGCAGTTTCTTCTTGTTTTTTCGTCAGCAGTTCTTTTTTAAGGTTTTACTCCCGATTCTGCATTCTCTCAGACTTATGCATTAACAACTCATTTTACTTTAAGAGGATGTTAAATAACTTGGAGGCAGACACAACTGACTGTAGATGTTCTCCCTGATGTGTTTGTGGATGATCTCGAAAAACATTCGCAGTTTAAATTTGATATCTTTTGTCTTTCAATGTCTTGTAATGTATTTTTATTTGTAAGTGTGGCTGCTCATTGTTTGTTTAAAACTCTTTGCAAGGAAACACACTCTTGAAAACGAGATTTCTAATCTCAACGAGTTTCTTCCCCGGGTAAATAAAGGTTTTAAGAAGCTCGGAGGAAGTTAAGCTTGACGCTTTGATATCCCTCCGGCCTTCATATTGCATAACTAGTCGTGTGTGTGACAGGTGATGTTTTATCACAGGGCAGTTTTGAAGCTGTCGATGTTAAAATAAAGGCCGAGCAGTTCAATCAAAAGTTACTGAACTGAGAGTCTTTGTGCTTTATGTTCTTTTTGCTCTCATTCTACAGTCTGCCATCCTGAGGTTGATGTTGTGAACTGTAAGAATTCAGAGATGCATGAAAATAGAAGCTGAGGAAAATGACTCTAAATATAAATATATTCACAACTTTGAATTAAGAAAACTTGAAATATCAAAGCATGACAATTCTCCATTGAAGGAAATGAATTCAAAATGAAGTAAAGGAAAAAGAGGGTTATCAGCATGCACAGAGCTTTTAGTGTTGTATTAGAAAATAAAATATAGGTGATTGATGCATACATTTGTAACCTTCCCTTAATGTTAAGTCCATCATAGTAGATATAGATTTAATGACTTTAATCTTTACAATGCATCATATTTCACAGCAGATCAAATGTTTAGAATCTGAGTCTGCAAAGGAGCTGATAGTCGTTCGATAAATCCAGTGAAGTAGAAGATGCAACAACTTCCTCTGAATTGTTGAGGAGTAAAAATATGAAGATGCATACGAAGGAAATATTCAAGTGATGGATAAAGACCTCAAGTCTCTACTAAATGTTAAATGCTTCAGGTGTATGTATTTATTCATGTTGAACATTTATTTATGCAACCGCATGACATTAACCCATAGTGCATAATATTGTTGTTTGATGATAATCTAATTAAGAGAAAATTAAAGGTTAGTAGTCTTATTATGAGACTGAGTTAATTATTCTTTCCAACATGTCAGGGGATGAAATGAAAGGGGAATGTGGTTTTACTGTAAATGAGTTATTGGCAGGGTTTGTGCATGGTGTTTAAAAAGTGTTCACTCAGATAACAAGATTTTATTTGATCAACTGAAAATGTATCAAATGTGTTTATTTAAAAAATAATCATCAGTGTTATTAACCAACGTGGAGAAATGAGCAGCATCTAGGATAATAGCAGGATGAAAATTCTCAGCATTTTTCATGTGACTTATTTTATGACCCTGCAAGGAGTACACAGTAAAGTAAAAAGGAAAATGCGTAGAAAAAATACTGGAATTTGTAAAAGTATATTTGTTGTTTTTTTTAAACTTACTATTGAACCAGGCTTGAGACGGCATTTAAAGTAAAATGTGACAACTGTCCCTCACAGGCCACCGTACATGGGAGTGATTCTTTGAAGTATTGGATCAGTCATTTTTTTAATCAGGACTGAAATCGGCCTTTTATACATATTGTTCCTGTAAACTGAATTTAAAAAAAAAACATCTTTTACAACATTCAGAACAATTATATTATTTCATGGATCAAAAACAGCAGAAAAATAAAACGAGAGCAATCAAACAAAAATGCCTCGTGCATTTCCCCCTACTGTCTTTATTGGCTTTCATGCTCTCACCCTCCTCACAACATTTCCTCTTCTCTTACACTTCCCCAGGAAACCCTTAGCCCCGATCCTTCCCCCCCCCCTCCCCTCGACAGAGCCCACAGCGGTGACTCTGCCTCCCCTCGGCCCCCGCACCTTAAGGCGCTTCCCCTCGCTGCTGCCTCGCAGGTACTCACTTCCTGTGCCCCCGATACCCCCCAGCTCCCACCCTAAGGTCCCACCCCCCCGCAGGCGCTGGTGCAACTCTAAGAACATCGACGACGAGGCTCGGCTCGGCTTTGTAGTCGCTTGTAAGCGCTGTTAGCGTGTAGCTTCTGATATTTTGGCTAACGGTGAGGACGCTTTGGTTGATTCAGAAACTTATAAAACACTCAAACGGCACTTTGGGCGTGTGTTCGCCCGAGCATTTCTTTGTCTGTACGGACATTTGCTTGGAGGGAATTTTGAAGTACAAGTTTAAGCGCCTGTTTGAGTGTGTACGTGTGCTTATATGTGTGTTTAAGTGTGTTTTCTTCTGCCCTGTCTTGAGTGCTTTTGCTGTTTTTTCCTGGCAGCTTGTTCTGATTGGCCGGCCCTGGGGAGAGCAGATATCATGTTTAGCCCCAAACCAACATGCATCCCTCATCCACCATCCTCTGCTGCCACGACTGTGAGTGAGTGATTGTGTGTGTGTGTGTGTGTGTGTGTGTGTGTGTGTGTGTGTGTGTGTGTGTGTGTGTGTGTGTGTGTGTGTGTGTGTGTGAGAGAATGAAAGCAGTAGAGAGTGTCAGAGGGAGGTCTGTGCGTTCAGGCGATCACACACTCGGCTCTTTCTGCTAAAGTGCTCCTCGTCTCCTTGGCGAGCGCTGATGAGGGATGACATCACAGCACTTTGTTTTATCTTTTAAAGATGAGCAGGGAGCCCTTCACTTCCCCTTAATGAGGCTGAGGTGCCCGCAGAATATATGGAAAGTGTGTGTGTGTGTGTGTGTGTGTGTCTGTGTGTCTTTGCGTGCATAGGTGTGGGTGCGTTTCTGGTTTTCTCTGCACACTCTCGCTAACACCCATTTTACCCATAACCCCTGGCATTTCCTGTCCTGCAGCCATGTGTCAGACCTCATTGGCTACTGCATCAATAACAGCGCGCTCGCCCGGGCTCCTAATACCACATCTGCAGCGTATCACGTATACCGCCGCTTTGACCGATTATCTTGTTCTGTTCGTTTGTGCGCCGGCCGTGATTGGGGTTGATCTGAGGTTTGTTTACATGTCTGCCCCCCGATGATCTTGGGGCAACTTGTGTTGATTGACACCGATATTTCCAGATAAGACAATCGTACATGCAACATGTTTGAATGAGTTTGAAAGACTAAAAACTTTCCCATCAAACCTGAAGATCCAAAATAAAGTCCAGTCAAAAATGTTAAAAGAATCAAAGAACAAAACGGCTCCTTAAAGGTTTTTATCATCTCTCTAAATCATTTAAATAATCAAACATACAACACAAAATTATTAAGTTAATTAATAAGTAGATACATTTATTAATAATCAATCAAAAATGTTTTTTTAAGAGAATAGAATAGAATAGAATAGAAACCAGGGAAGCGGGGGTCCTGAGTTGAATCAGGTGTTTGCTGTGGACAGCTATGATTAATTTATGTCATATTTGTTGTGCTTAGTGTCAGTATCAGAGTAGTATAGAAGTCTTAGTTCAAATTAAGCCCGACAAAGATTCATAACCTGAACATATCAGCGACACATCAAATACTTAAAATCTGAAATGATGACCTATGCCACTTTGACACCATTTAAAAATGACACCTTTCGTCATCATCACTCTATATTATAATTAACTGGTAGTATGACTACAACGCTCTTCCTTCTAGACGAAATATCAAATGAATCAAATGAATAATGATTATGACATCATCATATAAGGAGGATATTTCAGTGTGAAACCTGATCAGCATGCGCTCTAAGAATCAGTTTCAGTATTCACTCAATAAACTGAGTTACAGTAGAGATAAACACCCCCCCCCCTCTGAGTTTATTTATTGCATGTTGTAAATATGAATTTGCATTTGTTTCTGCAGCCACATGCTGCTCAGAGCGTTATTTTTTTTTTTACGTGAGCCTGTGTCCGTGGTACCACGAGCAGACGGGAGCCCGTGGCTTTATAATGACAGTATGTTTTATATGTAGGCTTCAGAAAACACTGTCATGCTGTGAACAAGACGCGATGCACACCCGTTGTTCACTCTCATTGATTTGATTACTGGAGTTCAGCAAAGTTATTCAGCACGACTTATGACGCTGCAACTTACTGCTGGAGGAAAAGAGGAAAGAAAAGAGGAGCTAGGAGTTTTATTTTGGAAAGTTTGGCTTGATGGAAATAGAGTAGATTTCCCTTTTTTTAGATACAAGTCATAGTCTCTCACTGAGAGCAGGATCAAAATGATACATATACTAAAGTAAGGATCTAATTTGAGACTAAAAATAACCTGCAAAACTCAGTTAAAGCTCAAAAGATGAGACATAGGTTAAGTTTTACAGAAAGGATATGACATCAGTATGAAGTTGGGGAACTGTTTCTCCTCATTTTGATGTGTGCTTCATGTTCAACCAGGGGTCTCTTTAGTACAACATGCAGTGTTTTTATAATGGATTTACAGAAGCATTTTCTCTTCACTAATTGTGCAATTATTGCCAGTTGAAACTTTCCTGCTTCTGCAAACTTCTCAAAATCTCAAATACGACCCTCTTTGTGTTGATGCACGTGCTTCAAATCTCCCCTTTTCTGGACAAAATCTCTTTGACGTCATAAATCATAATCTAGCATCTAAAAACAGTAAAAACAAAGTGATTAAGTGTCCTGACAAGAGGAAAGACAAACACAGACAGCAGCAGTTGATCAAAAATAGATAATCCTGCCTAACAAAAAAAAAAAAAGGTTCTTGGCATTAGATGTTTAATCCAAACATGTCTTGTTCCTAATCCTCATGGGAAGCTGCTGCACGCGGGTTCCCCCAATGTGTGTGCCATGTTGCCAGACGTGGCGGTAGCTGGCTAACGCGGCTGTGTGTGTGATTAACCAGCGTTAGCCGTCATTAGCCTCTGCGCACCAACGCAGCAGCAGAGTGCAATTAACCCGCTAATCCGGCTAATCCGCTAATGGAGCTAATCTGATAGACTGGAAGAGAGGCTTTTCAATAGGCTTTCTCTGGGAACACACACACACATGAACACACACACACACACACACACACACACACACACAGCAGAACAGACTCTGTCTCCCTCCGTTTCCAGCTTTCAAACACGTTTACACACACTGCTTCAGACACACACTCTCAGTCGGTCCGGGTTAAATCCAGTGTGTCCGGCAGCAGTGAATTAGAGGGGCCGATCCGTCCTCCAGACATCTCGCCCACAGCCATTAGTCAGCCCGGGGCCTCTGTCACACACACACACACACACACACACACACACACACACACACACACACACACACAGACCACAGAGAGCCTGAGACAGGAGGAGGAGGAGCAAGGGGGGGGCAGACGGATAACAAGAGAGAGAGAAGTTAAGTGGATTTACCTAAAGCTTTGGTTTTTAAACAAATGTGATCCCCTCATTCTGATCTGTGATATCATGACCGCAAAGTGTGCAGCAGAGCAGCTAAGAGGCGAAATCTCAAACCCGATCCGGTGACTATTAACACCCCAAACGCGCTGCTTTACGTGCTTTACTTTTCACTTTGAATATTGTTGCAGAAACGTTGAACCTTCATTGAAACTTCTAAACATGTCACCACACCTCACCCCTCAGTGAAGGATGCACTCCGTGTGTTTGGACCAATCACAGACCATGCCTTCTTTTGTTTTTTTGATCTGCAGCTTTGGTGCCCTCTTTGGGATAAACAAGCACCTAAACGATAGCTGTGACGTTGGAAAGTTTATCTCTGTTACCAAGCGCAAACGAAACATGGATGTAAAAGACAAAGCAAACAGCATTATAGAGAGTTTCACAAATAAGCGCTGTATCTAACAGTGACACACTAGAAAAGATTTTGAATAATAACCAGCTCATTTTCTATTTACCGTTGACAGCCCACTGTTTAAAATATATATGTGCATTTTAATTTTTTTTTGCACTAGAGTCTTATGAGGAAGTTGAGGAACTGGCATCAAGTTGTATTTCTTCGATGACATTCAAAATACACATCAGAGTTGCAGTTCCTGAGCCCTCATATTCAACTTTAACGTCCTGACCTGAAACCTGGTCTCTAGCCTTATAGGTGGTAAAAAAACAAAAACAAAAAAATAGTCAAACAATGTGAAAATGTATTTTTAACATATTTTTAAGGATTTAACTGAATTGCTGCTTTTACCCTGAAATACCCTTTTTAAGTGAAATACTGGACAATTTGAGTCTTTCTGAGACTCGTGGTAATACCTCAGATTGGGGAAAAATAAGTCCCATGATGCCCCGCCAGCCTCGACGTCATCTTTTGTCATAGTTTTGATTGAGAGCCCCCTGGTGGCGGATTTTACACACTGTGCGTTTAACTAGTTGCTTATTAGAATGCCAATTAGTAGCATACTGGCTTCTTATTGGTCAGCACTTATCCTTCGGTAAGACCCTTTCCACAACTTCCTAACTTATTATCAATAAGAAGTAAATAGGAGAGTATTGACTCTTAGTTTATGGTCTATTTGCTGTAGATTATGGACATATAGGAGCTTCTCTAGAATGCTAATAAGCAACTAGTTAATGGTTTTTCTGAAATTGAGGCCATACACATTTTGATGAGTTTCACACATTTTGCTTAAATACCATCTTTCCACTGGTCACCCACAAAGTAACAGACCACTCTTCAGGTCTGAGAAACGTGTTTAAATCCAAAGTGTTATTGGAGATGTTCATCAATCTGACTCAATGATTCCCTCACATTCTCCCCACATGACAGCCTATTGGCCGTCAGACAACATGAAAAACTTCCCCCCCAAAGAGTCCCCGCACAGAGATGTGATGTCAGCTGCAAGCGGGAGGTTCAACAATCTGAGAACAGGTGACATCTTTTTTCATCTTTTTTAATTAATTCTCAGAGGAGTCGTGGCAAATCACACGTGAACTCCCTCTCTCTCTCGCTCTCTCGCTCTCTCTCTCTCTCTCTCTCTCTCTCTGTCGGAGAGGAAAGATGGTGGGAAACGTTCGCTTAGAAAAACCTGGAAAGTCTGAGGGCAGAGAGGGCAACACGTACTGATTTTTTTCTTTACTTTGTCTTTTCTTTGCTGTCCATCAACTTAATTCCTTCCTTCTTTTCTTTCGCCTCCTTTCCTCTTTGATTTCCTTACCTTTCCTTTTGCTTAAATTTCCTTTCTCTTTTAGCACCCTTTGTCTCCTCACCTTTCTCTTCCTGTTGTTCTTTTTTCTCTTTCCTTTTCCTCTCATTTCTCTCACCTTCCTTTTGTTTTTCCTCACTGTGCCTTTTCATTTTTCCTTTGTTTTCTTTCCCCTCTCCCCTCTCTCCTTACCCCTCCATTCCTTTCCCCTCTCTCCTTACCCCTCCATTCCTTTCCCCTCTCTCCTTACCTCCTCTTCCCTCCCCTTACCCCTCCATTCCTTTCCCCTCTCTCCTTACCGCCTCTTCCCTCCCCTTACCCCTCCATTCCTCTCCCCTCTCTCCTTACCTCCTCTTCCCTCCCCTTACCCCTCCATTCCTTTCCCCTCTCTCCTTACCTCCTCTTCCCTCCCCTTACCCCTCCATTCCTTTCCCCTCTCTCCTTACCGCCTCTTCCCTCCCCTTACCCCTCCATTCCTCTCCCCTCTCTCCTTACCTCCTCTTCCCTCCCCTTACCCCTCCATTCCTTTCCCCTCTCTCCTTACCGCCTCTTCCCTCCCCTTACCCCTCCATTCCTCTCCCCTCTCTCCTTAGCTCCTCTTCCCTCCCCTTACCCCTCCATTCCATTCCTTTCCTTTCCCCTCTCTCCTTACCTCCTCTTCCCTCCCCTTACCCCTCCATTCCTTTCCTTTCCCCTCTCTCCTTACCTCCTCTTCCCTCCCCTTACCCCTCCATTCCTTTCCTTTCCCCTCTGTCCTTACCTCCTCTTCCCTCCCTTTACCCCTCCATTCCTTTCCCCTCTCTCCTTACCTCCTCTTCCCTCCCCTTACCCCTCCATTCCTTTCCTTTCCCCTCTCTCCTTACCTCCTCTTCCCTCCCTTTACCCCTCCATTCCTTTCCCCTCTCTCCTTACCTCCTCTTCCCTCCCTTTACCCCTCCATTCCTCTCCCCTCTCTCCTTAGCTCCTCTTCCCTCCCCTTACCCCTCCATTCCATTCCTTTCCTTTCCCCTCTCTCCTTACCTCCTCTTCCCTCCCTTTACCCCTCCATTCCTTTCCCCTCTCTCCTTACCTCCTCTTCCCTCCCTTTACCCCTCCATTCCTTTCCCCTCTCTCCTTACCTCCTCTTCCCTCCCCTTACCCCTCCATTCCTTTCCTTTCCCCTCTGTCCTTACCTCCTCTTCCCTCCCCTTACCCCTCCATTCCTTTCCTTTCCCCTCTGTCCTTACCTCCTCTTCCCTCCCCTTTACCCCTCCATTCCTTTCCCCTCTCTCCTTACCTCCTCTTCCCTCCCCTTACCCCTCCATTCCTTTCCTTTCCCCTCTCTCCTTACCTCCTCTTCCCTCCCTTTACCCCTCCATTCCTTTTTCCTCTCTCCTTACCTCCTCTTCCCTTCCCCCTCCATTCCTTTCCTTTCCTTTCCCCTCTCTCCTTACCTCCTCTTCCCTCCCATTACCCCTCCATTCCTTTCCCCTCTCTCCTTACCTCCTCTTCCCTCCCTTTACCCCTCCATTCCTTTCTCCTCTCTCCTTACCTCCTCTTCCCTCCCCTTAACCCTCCATTCCTTTCCCCTCTGTCCTTACTTCCTCTTCCCTTCCCTTACCCCTCCATTCCTTTTCCAAACCTCCATTTATTCATGTTTCCTTTCTCTCCCTCTCCTTCACTTTCCTTTACAATCCCTCAGTTCTTTTCTGTAGCTGTCTCTGCCTTTCCTGTACATTTTCTCCTCTGCTCTTTTTAAATTCTTCCTCCTCTCTCCTCTTCTCTTCTCATGGTCCTAACGTGGCCGTAACTTTCAGAGCTGTTGAGCTCGGAGACATTTTGAAAGGCTGGTTGGTGGAAGATGGAGGTCGCTCGCCTGTCTGGCTTCAAACACTGACCTTGGCTGCTAATGATGCTAATGATGCTAACAGGCCTAATGACAGCTCTGTGCATGTGTGTGTCTGTGTGTGTGTGTGTGTGTGTGTGTCTGTGTGTGTGTGTGTAAAAGCAAGAGAGACAGCATCAGTGAGCTTGAGAGAGTGTGTGTGTGTGTGTGTGTGTGTGTGAGAGAGATGGGGAGCATGTGAAAGTATCATAATCAGAGCCGCTAACGCTAATGAGCTAGCCCTTTGAAGAGAACCGCCCGGCGAGGGCCCCACTCCTGCCAACTCATTAGCTGACCTGAGGAGTGCCTGATTAGAATGCTTTTGATGAAAATTTCAAGGATTTTCCTTTAAAAAAAAAAAAAGAAGAAGAAAAAACTTAAAAATTTGTGAAGTGGGATAAATATTGCACTAGTCTTTTTTTTAGGGGTGTGTGTGTGTGTGGCTGGGGGAGGTGGGGGTATGCGGTTGATGGGGAAAGTGGGAGGTCATTTACTAAGAAGACTTCAAAGCGCCCTCTGAAGAGCGCTGGATGAGATTGATTTGCTGTTTTTATTGGCGCTGAAATGTACAAATATGTTTAATGGGAGGAGAGAGCGGGAGAATGTTTCCTTTCACTCTTCAAACGCCCACGTGTCATCCCTGTCTCTATTTCTCCCCCCCTCAAACGCACACAAACACACACACTGACGGGTCTTTACACGCACACCTTCCCGCCTGCGTGGAAGTCAACAACTCCTTCTCGGCGGTGTTAAGAGTGGCACCGACATGAGAGGCAGCGCGGGGAAATTAGTCTTCAGGAGAAAGCGAACGGGACAGGTTTCCTCTGCGCTGAAAACACACTTCTTTTAAAGCTGAGAGACACGCGGGGGAACGGCGGCGCAGTCACACGGCATCTCATTTCACAGCGTGAGGAGAGCGAGTGGATCAAAGCGAGAAGACGCCAGGCCTTCACGCGAGGGAAGAGGAATTATCTGGCGTTGAGCGCCTGTGACAGCAGAGTATTCCAGCCTTTGGTTTGTTGACCAAAGGAAGCTGTTAGCATGGTGTCGCATTGTTCACTTTGCATTAAATGCTGTGAGGAAATAAAGCTTTTATCACCTTAAACACCTGTTGACTCCACGCTGTAAAGACGACAATGACAATAAAAAGTGATCACTGGCTCTATCTAGTTTGCATGCTGGATTTTCAGACTGCTACGACGTCATGGGAAACGCAAATGTGTCCTTTCATTCTTTTGTAGGCTCCAAGTGTGAAGTGGAAATTAGGACTCACCTTTATTCATCTTTAACAGTAAAAGACTGAAAGTCAATCAACCATGCAACAAGTCTTCATTATGTTTGGGTTATTTTGAAGAAAGTTTTATGCTCTACATTTCCTCCATGCTGATGACAAAACTTCAGGGTTCACTCTGAGATTTCAGATCCGTCTTATTGAATACTTTAGTGGAAGTATTAATACAGTGTGAATATATGTCACAGTTGACTAGTAGAAAAATTATTCAGCGTTTTTGATTGTTTGGTGAACCTGGAGAGGACGGGATTATTGATAATCTGACACAGTGTCCATCTTTGTTTTTAGCTCCTCTCCTATTCTTGTGACATTTCTTTTATCTTAAATTTTAAAAGATGTCTTGAAAAGCAGTTCAGCCCGGGTGATCTTTACGTTGTCAGTTTTTTGTTTTTTTTAATGTTCCTCTCTATAGAAGACCTAATCAGACACCCGTCAACACATTCCATCACCTCCCAAGTTTTCCTACGACGAGCAAATTTCAGTGGCCGGCCCAACAGCGACAATCACAGAATTTCTCGAGATCTCGAGGAAAACGATGGAGTAGTACGACGTCTCTAGACAATGACATAAACAAGTCAGGATCTCAAGAACACAACCAAACCCCCAATCATCTCTGAAAGAATAAAAATGAATGGATGGATGTCCTCGCAGGACCTCAACAGGAACTCTACAAAGTTTACACAATTAACCTTTACATGAAAAGAACTTAACACACTTAAACATAACAAGAAGATCCTTTTGGCTGGCTAAACAAAACTGTCACAGTGACAGAAATCTTGTATTGTCATGTCTGAACTCATCATTACACAACTCTTCTCTGACTAGTGAGAAGTAATGCAAATGTTGCTCCTGCAGCATCCACTTTGACACAAAGGCGATCTCTATTTTCACATTCTGCATAACGATGCCGACTGTCGTCCAGAGATTGGATTCTAGTATCAGAGTTCTGCTTTTTGTTTTTAGTCTAAGTAGTATTGTCCACTTGTGTTTCATTAGGGCATGGGCTGCATGCAGGACTACAGGGTGGAAAAAATCTGCAATCCAGAAAAATCACAAGAGGTTATCTGAAGTTGATATAACTTTTAATAAAAGCCCCACTGCCCTTACATGACACGATATTTACACCCCTCTACCTTCAATAGAAATGTTGTGAAGGCGATATGGTTAGTCGAAGGATCCACGGTGCCAGTGGGGGAGATCAGAGCTGTGTGTGTGTCTGCATGTCTGACTGTGTGTGTGTATAATAATAATAATAATAATAATAATACATTGGTTTTATATAGCGCTTTTCTAAAAACTCAAAGACGCTTTGACAAAAACATAAAACAATAAAACAAAACAAAAAACGACGAGGACAGTACAATGAAGAAGTAATGGGGGGGGGGGGCAGTTATTGGTAGGCAGTGAGGAAGAGGTGAGTTTTGAGGGATTTCTTGAAGTAGGGGGGTGTTGGGGAGTCTCGGATGTTATTTGGGAGAGAGTTCCAGATGTGGAACTCCCGATGTGCCATGCTCTCTAAAGCGTCAGCAACGCCTCAATGCAATGTTGAAATCACGGCCTGGGTGTCGACTTTGTCACACAGTTCTCGGCAACTCCTGCAATGTCAGCGCTTGTTCGCTATCTCCAGAACAAACAAGACTCACATTCTCGTTCTGGGGTAGCAAATTGATTTTATTCCGTTCACCAAAAATATGAGTGATGAAAACCGTTTTTTTTTTTGTTGGTGATATCAGGCACCACACTGCGTACTGTCTTAACTCATGTTGGATCAAAGCTTCAGAACGATTGTGCTTATTTATTTCTCCATGTTAACGGTTAACGCTTTCATGAGAAAGTCTGCATGTGTAAGAATAAGAGGAACAAATGTCACAACAAAGGCTTACATTACATTCAGCTAATGAACTTTTGAAAATATTAGCCTAGGAGCGAGGAGGAGTAAAATCTTCCGATTGACAATCGGGAATCAATTCAGCCGATACATTTTTATCTGAAGTTTTCTGAGAGATTGTTTGATGTTTGACATCACAAAGAAACCCTAACCCACTATCTAAGAACTTCTGCAGGACTACAAGGTGCAGATTTGGAGTGTGTTCCCATTAGTGTGTGTGTTTGCGTTTCAGTGCACGTGTACGCCTGTCTTTATGTCCGCCTGTCTTGTGTGTGTGTGTGTGTGTGTGTGTGTGTGTGTGTGTGTGTGTGTGTGTGTGTGTGTGGGGGTTTTCTTTTTCTTTGTGTGTGTTTGAGTAGCAGTAGTCCGGGCAGGCGAAGAGCTGGATCTCTCAGAGTGAATTTGGACAGACTGGAGTCTGAGAGGCAGTTCAAAGACCACAGGCCCACAGGCAACAACCAACACTCAGACCGCTGCCTCTGTGTGTGTGTGTGTGTGTGTGTGTGTCTGTGTGTGTGTGTGTCTTAGCGAGAGAGAGAGAGAGATGGTTTGGTTTGTGTGTGCATGTTTTTTTTGTCTTGACATGTGCGTTGATTTGCTTGTGTGTGGTTTTGCCTTGATGGTGTGTATGAAACAGTTCAGCTGCACATCTTCACACACACACACACACACACACACACACACACACACACACACACACACTTACTTTGCACACACTGAAACATAACTGCATTTGCATGGGCACATATTTGCTAATAATTCATCATAAAGAAATATTCCCTGCTAATTGTTGGGCTTTAATTAATGAGCTAACCTTTGGAGAGAGTGAGAGGAAGGTGGAGAGGGAAATTATTCATGTCGTGTTTGCATACATGAATATGCAAAAGATAATTATCTCCTCTGAGGAGGGACAAAAAAAAATGGCCCAATGTCTCTATCTGAAGCTCTCTGAACAAACACACACACTCCAAAAAACGCGCACACACACACACTTTTATTCCCTGTCTATCTCCAATCCCTCTCTTTCTTTATCTCTTCAGAATTACCTGCTCTGATGACGGGTGGCTCTGAGCGATGCACAGTATTAAATAGATGAGTGTTTTTTTTTTCTTTTTTCTGATGCTCGCTGACAAAAGGGGGGATATCACCTCTGGCTAATTCCTACAGGAAACAGTTCTGCTGTGTCAAGAACCCCAAAGTGATGAAGAGGCTGACATCAGGTATAGACACACACAGGTCAGTGTCAGAGTGAGGGTGCGTTTCGCTGCACAAATGGTTTTTGATTAACAGTTTCTGTTTGAAAAGTCGTGGGAGGTGTTATCTTTAAAAATGACCTGCTTTTAAGTTTTGATAGTACTGTTTGTAAGTTTATCAGCTGACACAAGCTGATAAAAGACATGCCGATAATGTACCTCCATTATGACTCATTTTTGTTTTTTTCCTTCAAACCGTGCGGATGAAAATAATGAAAGGCGCATTTGGAGGTCATTGTCAGATGAATGAAGCTTTGTTAAAGGGATGTTAGAACAAAACTGTACTCTTTTTTTTTTTTCTTTTTTTTTGCTGAATGTTCAGATTAATCCACAGATCGTGTGATGTCATAACTTCCTGCACAGCAGAATCAAAACTTAGTACACAACTCTCTGCATCATTGAGGACACACCTCAGATGCGTTGTACATTCTTTGGTGTTATTTGAGTTGCAGAGACACAGTCTAGTGTAAATTGCCGACATGGGTGAAGAGATCTGATGTGGTTACAGAGGAAGAGTCAGAGAAGAGAAGAAGTGATGCACCACTTACAGGTGGGAGTGTAAGTTTGATGTTAATGTACTGTATAGAAAGCAGACTCGACAGAGAGCTTCTGTGTGCATTCAGCTGGAGCTCTCTGTGCTCGGCTTGGTGTGGCCACCTGTAAGTCTTGAAGTCTTAATGGTTGGGTGATAGTCTTATTAAACCCTCAGAGAGCCAATCTCTGTTTTTTTTTTTTTTTTATGTGTGTCCTGTATTTCTTCACAGCAAATATCATAACGGTTGTTTTCCTGCATGTTGCAATTGTTCAAGGGAAATGACGTTGATCACATTGTGCAGAGTTTCTCTGCTTTAAACTCTTAAAGCAACAATATGTGGGAGATAATATGTATAATATGTCCATAGCACAGCCAAATTAACTGCATGGGTCATCTTGCAAAAGTTGTGTTTGTCTCAACATAACCAGTTCACACGGCAGCCTTCAGTTATAAGAGAGCAGACTGTTAGCCCGTCTCTGTGTGCTTTGATTAAGTGGCTGAAGCTAAGAGGAGGAAAAGACAGAGTGACTGAGCAAAAGCAGAATGTACATCCCTCCAGATATTATGCATAGACAGTGACGTAATGCTAGGCTGTATCGTTATTGGCTGTCTCGTGGTTAGCAGCTTTACCTGGTGCAAGAAGTCATTAAACTCAATCTAAATCTCAGGTTTTCATACAAATAAATCCATTGCCAAAATGCTAAAAAGTTGTCTCTTTGCTTGTTGAGCTTCAAGTTAGCTTAATAAGTTGAGTAGGCCTACACATACTGGACATTCAACATGTGAGTTCATGTTTAAAAGAGCTTATTCTGAGCCCACATTGAGAATAAAAACACGAAACCTGCACGTGTCCTTTAAATGTTGAAATGTTTATCAGGCTACAGTCAGACCTTCGGCTCCTTATGACAGCTTTGTGTGTGTTCTCTGGATGTGCACACGTGTGTGTATGAGAGAATCTGTGTTCTTCCTGCTGCCTGATGGTCTGGTCTGTGGTTTTCAGATGGAGATTCAATTACAGATTCTGATCACAGTCTAACTGACCTCTCCGTGTGTGTGCGAGACGACAGGCTGTGCATATCATATCCTCTGCCCACATCGATTCTTTAGGTTGGCTGAGGAGAACAGAAGCTAATTGAATGGATGAATAATATATTTCTGAATAATAAATTAATGTTTTGTTCTGGTGCCTCTCAGCAAGAGAAAGAAATTACCTCTCAGGTGGGATGAACCGTGTGTGTGTGTGTGTGTGTGTGTGTGTGTGTGTGTGTGTGTGTGTGTGTGTGTGTGTGTGTGTGTGTGTGTGTGTGTGTGTGTGTGTGTGTGTGTGTGTGTGTGAGTGTGGTCTCATTAGCTTTAACTCATTACCATAAAGAATAGATAAGATATGATGTGATCAATGCTATTGATGAGCTGCAGACCATCAGACACCAAAAGTATCGATCTCCACATGCTCACACACGTACAACAAACACACACACACACACACACACACACACACACACACACACACACACACACACACGTGCATACAGACCGCACTGACCTGCAGCGACCACAGTGGTTTTCTCATGCAGTAAAGATTTGGCATATTCAGATAGGAGCCGCCATGCCTTTGGGCGTGCTAACCGATCTGAACGTGTGCATATGGCCGTCAGGATGCCTTCATCTCCCAATTCACTCTCTTCTTCTTCTTCTGTGGTGCTACCACCACTGCAGACTCCGCCCATCATCTGCTGCCAGCCGCTCATCAATAACACATGGACCTGCATACCTCACTGACCACGGCCCACAGCCACTCCATGCACGTTTCACAGAAACACACACACACACACACACACACACACACACTGGAGCAGTCATTGTTATGTGGTGCCCATCCCAGGTGGGGCTGATTAAGTTTTCATGGATGTCCTCGGGGCGAAATACTTAAGGGTTAACCAGCTTCCTCCAGCAGAATTAAAAGAGTTAAAAGTCAGCCCTCTGTTCATCCAGCCAACCCTTCATCCTCACTTCTGTTTGCTTTCTGCCTCTCTGCTCATTGGTTAGCCGGTCAATCAGTGAGGAGGATGATGCTGACTGACAAACATTTTGGAGGCAATCTAGACATCAGAACTACCACATTATACACAATGTCGTTTCTATTAAAAAGCTGTTGCATTGTGTCATCACTCTGCAAAAAAACTGATCGAATAACATTTTGTTTGCGAGTGTATTTAGTGCCTCAGTTGTTTCTATAAGAGACATTTGTTTGAGTGCATGAGGATTGAAGTTATATTTGACTAAAAACTGTTGCAGAAAACAGAAGAAAAGTTTTAAGCGAGGTTAAATAAAGCTCCTTTGAGGAACTTTCAGGTTGTGTTGATTTTGGCGACCCCTGTGGACAAAGTGTGACGGTTTATCTCTTTGATCTCGTCCTCCACATGTGTAAGTATTGTTTTCTGATCTGTTCACCGATTTTTGATAGCACACATTTTTTACAGTCTACAGATACAGTCTTTTTTATTTTAATGATCCACACTATAGTAAAGTGTTGACGCTTTGGAAAAACTGCATTTTACTAAAAAGGGGTGTAAGAGGTTCCTGTATATTTATTTCAGGCTTATTGGGGTACTAAGTCCCCCCCCACCACCACAACGCCATGAGTATGTGATCGACCTCTGCAAGTCAGTAAACATTATTAGTATTCTTTGACAGATCTTGCTATCATACGAGCCGCTTTACACTTTCACATCACCAATAAATTCATAATTTTTCATCATTAATTGAATCATTTTTGCATCTTTAAAGAACCCAGTTACTACACCTCTGTATGTTTGGATTTATTGAACTCACAGCATTTTTCAGAGCTGTAAGTGTACATAATGTAGGAGGCTCTTAATGGTCTTTTTCACATTAGTAATGGTATGTTAAGGTTTTAATGGTATTTGGAGTTGCAATGACTCAGGTGGAGTTTTAGTTTATTTTCGAGCCCAATGGAGTAAAGATTTTAAATTGTTCTCTGAAAATGTTTAGTGGGAGAACAACAGTGTCCTTAAAATGGCTCTGCTTTGATATATAACAAGTCATCAATTCTTTTTCTCTTCCTGCTAAAAAACAAAATATGAAAGCTTTTTAAAATCCCGGTGCATTGTCTTAATTAATCCAACAACCAAAACAAATTAAAAGTGCTGAACAAACCGCTGCTGATGCTTTTGAATCCGATGAGAGAGAGAGATGTTTCAGTGTGAGAGCTCGTCAACGGCGGAAGGCTGACAGCGACGTGTCGGAGGTGACACGACTGCGTTTCCAGGGCCGATTCCGCTTTAACTCATCTGTCAGTCTGTGGGAAACCTCCTCGTGTCGCTCTGACGTGCCGAATCCAGCCAGACGTGCCAGACAGACGGCAGCAGACACACAGCCACAACCTCACATCAGTCATCTGATACTTTCGCTGACAATAAAAACAGAACGGCGTCTGTCAGTCTGATGGTATTTTTAATCCAAGCTGTCCTCGCCGAGCAGGGGCTCTCTCATGTTTAATCTCACAAATGTTCAATTATCAATCATTCATGATAATGACAAACATGCTTCTATTTTTTTATTCTATTCAAGTGTTTTATATTCAGTTATTATTGATTGAGAGAAGTGGCTGTACTGTACATGGTCAGACGGGCAGTGGTGTCCTCTCTTCTTGTCTAATCATTTTAAAATAAAAGACTTCAGGTAAAGAGAAGCAAACAAGATTGGGCTAACTGGAAATGTGGTGTGCCACTTCACCGATCAAGAAAAACGTTCATTATAAGTTCCCCAAACATAACACTTCTAACTTGTTGTTTTGGAAAACCAATAATGCATTGTTAAAACGTATACATTTAAACTGAAAAAAAAAAAAAAAAAACAGGAAGTCCTAACATTTGAGCGGCTGGTATCAGACATTTGGCACTTTTTAAAGAAATAGCTTGGCACTTTTTGGAAATATTCTAATTCACTGTTTTGCCAGAAAGTTGAAATCCAAATTTCTGCACAAGAATTCGATTTGCATTTTTGGAGGTTACCTGGTAACCGCTCAGTGACAACAACTCCCAGAAATCATTGCACACTCTTTTTATTAGGGCTGGTGTCCACTAAGAGTTTTAGGCGCTGCAGTGCTAACGACCTTCATTTCAGAGACCTTCTCACCGGCGCTTTCTGCTGCGAGGTTATGAAAAATGTCTCACATCGGCCTACCTTGTTGGTGACTGTTAAGTCTGTTTTTAATTGATCCTCATGTTTATTTTTTACTGTTACTCAAGGAAGGTTCAGAATGACTATATAAATATACTGTAACGTTATTGTGACCTGATATAAGCAGCTCAAAGGTGGAAAACTGTTAAGTCCAGAAAAATGAGTCTGAGTGCAAAAGCTAAACTGTGAAAGGAGAAGGATTAGTTCACCTCCGTCATTCTAGTTCACATGGTTGATGTAAAAAGTCCCGCCCCTCCTCGATTGTGATTGGTCAGTGTGGAAGAAGGGCCCCTGACGAGCATGTAAAGAAAATTGGTGCTGCAAGAGCACTTTTAATTGATTACTTGAGTATAGAATAAAAAAGTGTTTTGTTTTATAATCTTTTTAGAATATATGTTTCCCCCTGTTTTCAGTCTCAGTGGAAGGTAAAGCTAGTTGACCCCAAATCCTATTTTAGACACAAATATCTCAAGTTAAGTCACACTCCTACATAATTAGATAACTCAATCTATTGTCACAATGACTGGAAGCTCTCCTGCTGAAGAGTTACGTCCTTGGCACCAGTTAGATTATAATTTCAGGTGATCGTTGGGAACCGATTGCCCGAGAACTACGTTACAAAAAGTTTTGAAAAGTAGCACTTCAAACTGCAACATTACCACCGTCCCCTCATTCCTGGCTTATTTACGCCTTGGTTACCCACGGAAACCAACAAACTGGCCAATAAGGGACAAGCGCGTAAGCGAGGGAAACACACACATGGGTAGAGAGAGAGAGAGAGAGAGAGAGAGAGAGAGAGAGAGAGAGAGGGGACACAATTTGGCCTGGCAGCTTTAAGCAGCTGACACAGAGCAGATGTGACACACACACATAA
Source organism: Labrus bergylta (assembly GCF_963930695.1). Classification (NCBI taxonomy): domain Eukaryota; kingdom Metazoa; phylum Chordata; class Actinopteri; order Labriformes; family Labridae; genus Labrus; species Labrus bergylta. Next base: position 6,806,471 of record NC_089209.1, on the reverse strand, counting down.
AACACAAACCTGCATATAAACACACACAAATGGAGAAACACACATATGTGCACTTGTACAAAGCTGATATGCACACACACACACACACACACACACACACACACACACACACACACACACACACACAGGGTGACACAGACGTGTAGTGACAGCCTCTCTCCTCTGGCAGGGAGTGGCAGGGCTGAAGCCCCCCAGGCAATGCTGCTGCTATTGGAGTGCAAAAAAAAAAAAAAAAGATGCAGACAATGCCCCCCCTCCACCCCAAACCTCTCTCTACTTCTTATTTTACCCCCTGCCCCCCACCCTTCTTTCTTCACTAACTCCTGTCTGTCAGCACTAAATGTGTGTGTGTGTTTGTGTTTTCTGTTAGCGCTGTGCTAAATGGCCGCTGTCTTCTGCCTCTAAGGCTGCATGTGTCTCATGTCAACTGTACTTCTGCAACTTGTGTGTGTGTATTTGTGTTGGGGGGGGGGGGGGGGGGGGAGTCCAGTCGCCTGAGGCGAACGTCCCCAACGCTCACTGGAGGGAAGTCAATAATCATTAGTTTTCCAGGTGAGAGGTGCTCGGAGCGTGAACCATCGACCTCTTTCTAGCCTTCATGTTCGATTGCCTCTCGCTCCATCATGTGTGTGTGCGTTTGTGTGTATAGTTTGTTCTGTACATGGACACACGGCTGCAAGTGTACAACTTTATTTAAACGTAGAAGGTAACATCTTCATGACGTAAAGTTTGACTTTCTTTGATTGATTTAAATGTGCTTCATGGTAAGAACAATTTAAACACAATCAAATACTTCAGACATCACTCAGTTAAAACGTACTATTGGAAACAAGTAGTCCATCAGAAATAAGACTTTTAAATATATCTTTTCAGGGAAATAATCTTGGTTTTATTGTGAAAGTTTTTCAATCAGTCTTATTTTGAAAACATTTTATGAACTAATTTTCTACTCAAATTCAGGGACCCTGAAAAGGAAATATGTCAAATGAGGCAAATAAATCTTTTTAATCATAAATTAAACTTTCATATTTAAATCGTCCTTTTTGATTTCATGAAGGATAAGATTTATGCATCATTCAGGGCGTGACTGATGCAAGCGGGCGTGTTGTAACTGTTTGTTTAGGACCCGGCTTAACTCCTCCTCTTTTTAAAGGTTGACCAAAAGTTAGGTCGAGACAGCATTATCACTATGGCGACCGACATCTGTGAGCTTCAGATACCAGTTGGTCATGAAGCTGACACGACGTCCATGTTTGATACAGTCTATGATTCTAGTTGAATCATTTTTTCCTTAAAGATTATTTTCGGCCTCATGGGGCAACTGAAGAGAGACTAAGCATTAAGGAGCTTCAAATAAGAGAAAATGATCTTCTATATTTCCTGATAGACACAGCACGAGAATAAAACAGACTTATTATGAAAATAGCTAAACTAATGTGATTTACGTCCTCAAAAAGAAACTTTTCTTGCGTAACTTTATGTGAAGGGGAAGGCCTCGAACTTGATGAGTCTAACTTCTCTTTGACTAAAGATATACTGCAGATATTGTCCATATCGACCTTGTTTGTTTTTATCAGTGTTAGCTTTAGATTCAGGGCCATGAAGTGTTTGAGGTAACGTCTTTAGATCATATTCTAATTTAGATATGTTGGTGTCAATTCTTCCAGACACTCTCAGTATTTGAATAGAACTGAGCTGAGCATTAAATCAAAAGTCTGACAGGACCTTTTTTTATAAAAGGGTGAGGGTTATTTTTGCCTTTATTAGGACAGCTGAAGAGAGACAGGAAGAGAGAGAGAGAGAGAGGGGGGCGATATGCAGCAGAGGGCCAAGGTCGGATTTGAACCCACGGTCGCTGCCATGAGGACTATGGCCTCTGCACATGGGCTGCACGGCGTAACCGCTAGGCTATCTGGTTCCACTTTTAATCTCAGATGAACCTGTCTATGGTGTCACTTTATATGCTGCAGAAAAAGTGCAGTATTATGAAATTGTTTTATCAATTTGCAGATTTAGAAGAAGTTTTATAAGTCTGTGGATCAAGGGCTTGCTATATATGTGTGTGTGTGTGTGTGTGTGTGTGTGTGTGTGTGTCTCAGTGTGTATTTAGCTGCAGGTTAGTGGCCGGTGCATGCCTCTATTACTCACGATACTTCCTCATGGCAGCCTCAAGGATCCCTGGCTCTGCACCCTCAGGCTACTGTTACGCACACACCTCAAGCAGCAGACGGTGGAAACTTAGTGGTTTCCGACGAACAGAGGAGAGTCCGCTGATTAGAAAAAGGTTTCTGTGGGTCACTGATTGTTTTCTCTTTCATTTGTGAGGTGAACTTCAGGGGTCACACGATACTCACACTTACCTGCCTGAATTTTCTGCAGATTGTCTTTCGTTTGTTCCAGAGAGAAAGCCCCTCCATGTATGCAAATGAGAGTGTAAGAGTATCGACAGCTTTCCGCAGTCAGGTGTTTACATCTGATTTGATAAATCCTCACGGAGAGTCATTGAGCCAAGGTTAGACTGACGTATTGAGCTAATGATGGCTTCTAATTTAAAATCAGATATGTGTTCAACCTGTAGAAGCAGTTTATTTGGAAACATTTATTCTCAAATATGTCAATAAAACACAAACTTTATATCAAAGGTACTTATCCTGAGCAGATTTAAGAGATTTCATAAAGATGAAAATTAAGTCTTGAAGGAGAATTATGTAAGATAGGTTTATTACATTTTTGCTTTTATTTGATTGGACAGTGAAAAGAGTAGAAAACTAAGAAGAGAGAAGGAATGACATGTGGGTATAACCTGCAGTAACTGCTAGATCATCTGCGCCCCTCCTAAGTTTTTAATCCAGTGCAGAATGGTTTGTTTTCGTTTTGACCAGAGAAGGTAGGCGGTTTTACAACACCCTCATACGGCCGTTTTGGACACCCCTCGGTTTGCCAAATATGAGACCAGTGGTCACGGCGAACCAACAGGTGATGCAGCTATGGAAACGGGTACGCGAACTGGTTCAGATAGAACTGATTCTATCTGAAGTGTCTGCATTTTTCCTATTAAGCTACACACAGAGGGAAACTAGGATTCATATTGGAGATGCTCGTAAAAAAAATGGAGAGAGGTTAGAATGCAGAAAGGTTTACAGACCGATGCAGAGCTGGCTAAACACTGAAGCTTCAGTGTCCATGACATGGCGACCTGCTTGCGCTTCGGCTCTAAGGAGTAAGGTGCAGGTGGAGACAGCTCTCTCCAATGTTTTAAATTTGGACTTTCAGAGTTACATATTGCTCCTTTAAACACTTTTAAGAACGATTTCATTAAACAAAAGACTGAAAACAAAATCCAACTCAAAAGCAAAAAGCCTGAGTCGAAAAAACAACGACGACGGCCAACAGAAAACTGTGGTGGAATGTCATGCGTGCTGACCTTCTGTGTCATTTCTAAACCATTGGCTGAGATGATAAGTCTGAATGAGATCATTTTAACACCTTACTTGTCCTGTTTGTGAAGTTGCCGTGTCTCTGTGACGACTACAAACGTTGGTATGTTATTTAATCCCCGAAAGATGAAGCAGAACATGCTTCAGTTTACCTCTACATGTGATCAAAATCATTTCCATATTTCTCTGCCTCAGCTTTAACGCCATGGTTATACATTTACTCAGCAGGAGATTCAATTTGACCACAGGCCAGCACATCGATTTATTTTATATACTTAAAAAAAAAAAAAGCCAAAGGGGATGTTTGGATCATCCCTACGTCCTTCTCCAGTCTCAAATCCGGTCTGAGCTGTCGTGTTGTCGGTCGTATTGAAGGTTTAATTCACTCCTCGCCTCAGTCACCACAGCTAATCAGACTGTAACCACCGTGACTCTGAGTTCCTGTTTGGAGAATTAACAAGCTGAGAGTGAGTCTGTGTGTGTGTGTGTGTGTGTGTGTGTGTATGAGGGCTTAAGTATGACTCACATGGGAGGGAAAAGTGTGTGTGTGTTTGTGTGTGTGTGCGTGTGTGTGTGGGTAAGTGTCCATGAGAGTATGAGGTTGATTAGTCCAGGTTTTAATGTGGTGTGGTCGGCATAGCCTCGGGTCATGCAACAGGCCTATTGTGGGAGGCAGAGAGAGAGAGAGAGTGTGTGTGTGTGTGTGTCTGCTTGTGTGTACTGTACGTGTGTGTGTGTGTGTGTATGTTAATGTGTCTAATTAAAGGCGTAGGGGATCATGCTCCGGCACTGAGCTCGAGCAGCCGCCTGACGAAGATATGACCTCAGGCCATGGTCTATCACACACACATTGCCACACACACACACACACACACACGTGCACTTACATCGCTGCACTTGCAAACTAAAAAAGTAATATACATTCATGCACAGCAACGTACTTACACACATATTACACACACACTTACGTTACAATGCGCACACTCGCACATACCTGCTTGTAAAGTAGAAAATAGACACAAACAGGCGGACAAAAAAAACTAAAGATACACATCTGCTCACCCTTTAAAAAAAAACAGGTCTCACACACATGAACACACACTCACATGTTTTCAGCAAACAGTCTCTAACCCACCGTCCTTGAGCCGGAGTGTGACCGATGGCTGAACGGATCAGGGACCCGAGGAGAATCCACTGCGAGCGCAGAGGTTTTTTGTGAAGTGAATAAATCTCTCAGTCAGTCGATATGTCACATCCACAGATTTATGAACACACACCGCTCAGACACACAACAGTACGTGCAGCTCCGGCCGCGCTAACATCACATTTCCCAAATTGCTTTGTTTGGTGGAGGAAGAGGTGAGGAGCAGCTTAGTGCCGCGTATACCCGACACATATTGGTGCTCGGCTCAGCTTTACGGTGATGCTAGCTTTAGTGCTAACATGCACTTCTCTGCATGCTAATATTTCTTCTTCAGCTCACAGATTATAGTAGCACCAATGCTAACATATAAAAGCTAGAAATAGTCAGTTAAATTACTGAATAGAAGGAAAGAAGAGCGTGTGACTGCGGTGGTGCAGCTCGAGGATATCTTACATGAGCAACAGCTAACAGTCCATTAGCTGTTGTGCAAACTTTACTGTTTTTTTTACTGTATTTTCTGAGATTATTTTCAGAGTTTAGGACATAATTTTTAGTACTTTTGCACAGTCAAATTTATTCCAGGGATCTTGAAACGCAGTGATCTTGCTGAAAACAGGAGGAACTGCACGGTCTGCCAGGTATAGATCATGAAGTAAACCTCAGCCTGAGAACACCTGCAGAGTCAGTGATCATCCTTCATAGAAGTCCCTTACTCTGCATGTGCCCCAACAAAAGGAAGAATAGGTCATGCTGAAACATTTGCCTTCAACTTCTTGAAATAAGTAAAGTTTATGTGAAGATCGGTTCAGTTCCAATGAAATCCGTAGATGTGTAAGTTTCTTCCTAATTGCCCGACTGCCTCGCTTTCTGTCCCAGCACCGAACAAGTCCTTTTGGTATCCATGACGTAAAAGTAAAATATTATGATATATGAGAGTTTTGTCATTTCCTGCAAGACACAAATGTAGTGATTCATCGTGCTACTGGTGTAAGCAGATTTAAATCATCATCTGATCAATCAATCTTTATTTGTGTCGCTCCAATTCATAACAAATGTTTTCTGAAGACAGTTTAAGAAGAGCAGGTCTCAGGGTGCTGATGGTCTAGTGGTCAGGTCAGGGTGTGGTCCTACAAGCCGGCGGCCCCGGTACATTAATCCACGGTGAGCACAGCACTGAGCAACATTTAGCAAAGTTACAGAGGCAAGGGAAGACTTCCTTCAAACAGACAGACAGAAAAAACCTGCCGAAACTATGTTAGTGTCGAGAGGGGCGATTCAGAGAGAAAGAGAGACAGAGAGAGGCAAACACCACGTTTACAGATCTCTACAACGAACATGTCAATAAAGTCAATAACGACAAGACAAAACAGGGCAGTTAAAGATCAAATTATCCAGTAACATCAGGCATCTTTAGCTTTTCTACTTCGGCTCCAAACTGTTGAATACAGGATATTGAATTGTTGCTTTAAACTTCAAAGGGATTACCATGAATTAGCAGCATTTTCCAAGGAACACAAGTGATTCTGTTAAAGAGTGGAGGCTCACAAAAAGGAGGGGAAAGTGGTTAAAGAAACAACCTAGTAAATCCAGAATCCAGCACTCGTTCTTATTTGATATATCTTTAAAAAGGTATCGCGAGACAAAGAACAAGTTAGTTTTAGAGTAATTAACCATTTTTGTGCGTAACATTTGAACTAGCCTTGCAGGTTATTTGAAGCTTGAAAGTGGGATGTGTGAAATAAATTTTCCACGCATGTTTTTTTTTGCATCAAGCTGATTGTTTTTAACTGAATAGAAAAGAAAAAGTGCACAACAAGGCAAAGCAAGGAGGACAACATACTTAACTCCATGTTAAGGACATGACATCAGCTCCATCAGGCCGCCTGCAGAAACGTTACAAATGTCTTCAGGCTGATTTTAATACTAAATGTATCCTTGGCTTCACTGGGTGTCTCTCTGAGCTGCAGAGGACAGATTTCATGTAGAAACAGAGCACATTATCTGAGATGGAGATATTGAAAACACACAGACTGACTCGGAGTTTGGAGCCAGATATAATGTGACAGCCTGCCTGTGTGTGTGTGTGTGTGTGTGTATGTGTGTTTCAGTGCCTTCACCGCAAGGAAGAGGAAGGTGGTTGGTGGTGGGCGGGCGGGGTTGGCTGGCTGGCTGGCAAGCAAAAGGAGAGAGGGTGGAGTGGGATGAGCTGGAAGGGGAGGGGAGGGGGTTTGTGGGTAATATGGGTGTCAGGGTGCTAGCAGTCTGTCGCCCAAGGCTGTGACATTACCGCACTTCTGCTCCGCTTCAAAAGAACCAAATCTAACTGACGACTGCTGCGATGGCTCCGAGTCTGTGTGTGTGTGTGTGTGTGTGTGTGTGTGTGTGTGTGTGTAAGCAGTGCATACCGTATGTGTGTGTCTAAATGACGCTCACTGTGATCTGAAATTGGGATAATGCGCCGTGACACACTGTCTCACTAAAGACTCGAGACTATATTACCCTACTGAACCCGGGCCGTGTGTGTGTGTGTGTGTGTGTGTGTGTGTGTGTGTGTGTGTGTGTGTGTGTGTTCAAGTCCTAACACAGATTGATAGATTGATTGGCAGATGGATAAACAGCTTGTGTATACAAACCATGAGTGGATTCTGTATTGAGTTTTTTTGGAGTCTAACTAAGCTGAGCAGTTTTTAGTGTCAATTGAAACACAGAGCGTTATTGAACGTTTACGATCTGTTAGAGGCTGAACTAAAGGGAAACCTTTACTCCACCAGAGGATGATATATATTTACTATACGCACAGAAATGATCAAAATTAGAATGATCTATTTCTGTGATGTAACAGATCCCAAACTTTTTGAAGACTTTAACACATGGAAGTATCTAAGTAGTCTAACTGAGACTCTTCAGACGTTGGATTTCACTTCACATCTCGACCTCTCTTCTGGAGCGATGGAAACATCACCGCTCATCCTCTAATTACAGCCTGAACCGTGTTGATGTGAAGCCATTCTGCATTAAAGATTAACGCTGAGTGGAAACTGCACTTAAACTTTCATATGGAGGAGTGAAAAGTGAGTATGTGGTGGCTCAGTGTAGGCCAATACTGCAAACACTTTTTTTCTCTTGGCTTCCTGTTTGTCGCCCCGACCAAAAAGATGAGAACCACAGATTGTTGTCACCGATTGCAGTTCCTCAAGTGGCCACTCGAGGCTGCATCACCAAAACATGTCAACTGAATTGGACTGTGTATGAACATGGACGTAGTGTCAGTGATGTGACACATTGGTTTCTGAAGCTGACCTTTGAAGCCGATCCATGGTGGTGGCCATATTGGAAACACTGTCTCAAACTAGCTTTCGGTCAACCTAGTAACAGGAAACTGGAACTGAGGGCACCCTTAAGCCTTCTGACAAAAAGCTACAACAAGCCAACGCCAGTCAGCAGGCATGTCCTTTATCATTTAATACTCTTGGCATCATGAAATCAAAATACATCAAATATATTAAGAAATCCCCCCGCCCCATGTACAGTGTGTGCCGATAAAGAAATGAACTATTCAGACCAATTTTGTTATTTATCGGGGCTGTTAACATGTTTTTTTTCTGCTGTGAAAATGGGCTTCTTTTGATTGGTTGTGTATGTGACACCCAAGGTTGCCTATTGGTCAATGTTAAAATTAAAAACAAAAGCAGAATTTAACATGTTTCCAATATAAGTAAGTTTTATGCCAATAAGTGTGACTTTAAAGGTCCTTGTTCATGATTTTATTTCATCATTTATCCTTTTTTTAAGGTTCAAGGTTTCTTTTTTGGTACCTAGAAAGATAAACTTGTTTTTTTTCCCCCTCCATCTGCTTTCTTTGAATCCTTTTGTGTAGCTTTGGGAAAGGAAATCCTGTATTCTGTAAATGAAGATGTTCTCCCCCTTTTTATACAGTCCATATTTGACTTGAATAGAGACACACACACACTCACACACACACACACACACACACACACACACACACACACACACACACACACACACACACACACACACAGGTTGGGACCGGCAGAGCCATTAGCACATCCAAGACACTCCCATGTCACCACGCCATGTTACAGCTTTTATCATGTCTGTGTGTGTGTGTGTGTGTTAATGCAGGTGTGCAGATACTGTACATACAGTACTTTTGTGCATGTGTGTCCAATATGCAGTGTGTGTGTGTGTGTGTGTGTGTGTGTGTGTGTGTGTGTGTGTGTGTGTGTGTGTGTGTGTGTGTGTGTGTGTGTGTGTGTGTTTTGCACTCATGAAAGGCTGGTAATTTCACGCGTGGTCAGACGGTTGCATTTCAGCTTTAGCCTGGAGTGTAGCAGGAACTCCTTAACTGTTCAATGACTTTAGCTTGAGGCAAGGTCCGCCTACACACACACACTCACAAGCACACACACCTATGAAATTACACCCATCTACTTGTTCTGCTTCCAAACACACACACACACACACACACACACACACACACACACACACAGAGGCGTTTGTTGCTGTAAGGTGTATGTAGTTGCTTTACGCCGGAAGGGAAGATCACTGCTTTGTCTGTTTGATAAAGCTACAACGTCCATCTCCTTCAAAGAGCGCCGTGCTGATCTGATGTGAGGCGAGTGTGTTGATGGATTTGACGATTACGCCGCCCTGGGCGCTGAGCAAGAAAACGGTGATGGTGCCACACTTTAAAACAGGAGAAGGAAAGGAACATGAAGCACTTGATTAGAGAAGTTAAAAGGAGGGTAATTTCTTATCAAGGAAACCTGCAGAAGATGCCGGTAGGAATTTTATTAGGACGTGATGGTTCAAAGTCTCCAGGTTTAAAACACAAAATATTTGCATTGTTCTCAATGAGGGCATCAATAAAACATTATACAGTTTCAAACCTCATAGTTTATTGATTTTCTAAATGAGCATCCACGAGGAGGGTGAAAACAACTTGTCATGAACCCATTCAGAAAGTGCTTTAAATATTTCATAAATTATCATTTTCTTGACAAACTTGATAAATTCATCATCTTTTAATAACAGTCAGACATCAGTGTTGAGAATATTTGTATGTTGTTTCTTTTAAAAACAAACCTTTATGCGGTTTCTAGCTTCAGTCTGTTTTCTGTTTAGATTCTGTTTTTGTAGGTTTTATGTCTCTGTTTCAGTGCCCTCTTTTTTTCCCCCCATTGATATATACTTGTGCCAATGCAGTTTATCTGACATTATAGGTAAATGGCAGACATGCTTGTTAACAAAAAAAAAACAATGGCTTATGTATTTGTTAACCAACACATGCCTTAAAGGATTAAGCCCTGCAGACAGTTTTTGTTCCATATGTTCATGGTTTGCAGGGCGTTTTCAGTATTTTCTGCCTCCTTATTCAGTGTCATACAGCTGGATAACGATTCTGTTTCAATGTTTTGGTTTCACTTGATGATCTTAAGACCTGACTGTGAACTGTTTTTGTTTTGTTTGTCACATGCTGTTGAAAAAGAACTAACATGTAGGCTTGACATTATAAGGTAAGTGGGCCAGATTCTCCCCTTCCGACAGTCCTAAGCAGAGTCTGCATGTTTTAAAGATGATCTTGCCAGACGCCTGTGGTGTGAAGTATATTTAGAGTGACCTCATCTGCTCGAAAGAGGTTGCCCTGATTTAAAATCCTAATTATTAAAGATGTTTAATATTTACAATGCGATGTCCTGTTGCGTGTGGGGAACACCCTGAGAGCAGCCGATCATGTGAACAAAACATTAGCCTATATTAGGCAAGTGAGCTGATTAGCTCAACACTGCAGCGAATACATTTTTACTCACCACCAGCTCGTTCTGTAACATGCACAGCCCATGTTCACACCATCTTTTTTCACAACTTCATCCATAACAACAATTCTTCCTGTGGTCTGCCTTGTTTGTTTACCCCATAGCCGTGTTTGACCATGACATTGTGCTCTAGATTTTCACTTTTGAGAGTCGGTTGTTGTTGAATCTGTTAATCTGTGGTTTGCTGTTTTGGTCATACTGTTTCTCTCCACGCACTTTAGAAACAAAACTGTTTAATCTATTATTTCAATGTGAAATGGGATAATGAACTGCCAATTCACATGGGGAAAGGTTGAGCAGTTCAACCGTTTGACAAAAAATGACAGGGAAAGAGTTTTGCAGTTGAAATTGAATTAAGTGAAACGTTAAAGAAACATGCAAAATGAGCTCAATGCAGTAAAATTCAATAGAATATAATCAAAAAGCGACAAAGTATTATAAACCTACGACCCAGGATTTCACTGACTCTCAGTCGTGACCCCTCAGCTCCACATCTGTGCTGCTCTTTCCTCTCAACCAGCTAATAACATTCACCTGCCGTCCCAGCGGTACATCCATCCCCTCAGTCGTCACCATAGCAACACCTGTCATTCATGTTGACGGGCTGTCGGACGAACTCTGTGGGATAATCCAGCACCACCAGAAGCTCTCCACCCGGCAAACTGGCAAGCATCTGGGCATGAGACCTGAAGCCACGGCTCAGTCCTTTGTTCCTCACCTTTCCTCTGTCGCTCGTTGCTGTCACTGTGACCTCACCTTTATCACACACACCTGGAGCTCGGCTGGCCACAGTAACACAGGACAGTCTTGTCCCAAAAGCACTGAAAGTCTGGCCTGGACCCCATATTGGAATGCTTTCTTTTTCATTGAATTGGTTTAAAATTGTGAAAAAAGTGAAAAGATATTGTTATTCCAAACACTTGCTTCACAAAAATCAGTCAGTAATGGTACGAGATCTGGTATTGGGATCTGGATTTTCTAATCCTAGATCCATCAAATATTTAGTTAAATTGCATCTTTTTAGAAATAAATCAATTGATTTTAAGAAATGTAAAACGTCCTTAAAATAAAGCTTGACGGGGCAAAAACACCTAGGAAGCAATTTTTCCACATAATAAAATCAATTTAATATCGAGGCGCTGATCTAGCTGAGTTGGTTGAGCAGCCTAACATATAGAGGCGACAGTCCTCAACACATCGGCTGCAGGTTTGACCTAGGGCCCCGCCCCTTTGACGTCTTCTCCACTCTCCTCCCCACGTTTTCTGTCTCTCCTCAGCTGTCTTAATCTTAAAATCCTGCACATTTATTCTACATTATCACAATTCCAACAACCCTCCAATAAAGACCTTTTGACAACCGCTAATTGTTGCGCAGCTTATGTTTACTTTGTAAGGTTTGTTACTCTTTACAAAGGCAGTAGTGTTCAACACTACACTTCACCTATAAGCACAAAACAGAACTTCAACTTCTTGATTATTAAGTCCCCAAACACAACTATGAACACGACTACATTACTCAATAGGAAAACTGTTTAGCAGGATCACAGTTTAAGAGATTACAGACAAAGACATCTAATGTGAACGACGGTTCATTCTATTGATTCGTATCAGTTGCATACAAAGTTACAAAATGCATTGCAGGTTTAACACGAGCCTGGATGCCGTGGCTTCCACTGTGTTTTCTGAAGTGCATGTTTAAGTTAATTCTGGAGCCTAAGCTACTTCCTGTGCTTGACAAGCTCCTGTACATTCGCTAAGCTGGAGAGACTGTCAGCGAGTCTGTAGACGGCTCCAACGCTACTTAGCAAGAGGAAGAGGAGCCCTTCTGATCTCACAGGATTACGGAGAGTGTGTGTGCGCGTGTGTGTGTGTGTGCATACGTGGTTGAGTTCAGGCCCTGGATGGCTTAAGATGGACTGTATATTAGAGGGGAATATTAAGAGTCTCCGGAGTTTCACACCTTCCTCCCCTCGAAAACGCACCCGGCTAATGAGAGAGAGAGACAGATGTGGAGAGGGCGAAAGAGAAGGAGATGGAAAACACAGACAGCCTGTCTCCCCATCTCTGACGTATTGACATGCAGGCCATGTATGTGTGTGAGTGTATGAGTGTGCGCGAGTGCATTTGTGCAGTAGTAGGCTGCTGGGTTAGAGGATAATTGCCAAACCGTTGGGACCTGAGCTCTGCCCGGCCTGTCAAAGCAGGCGTGACAAAACCTCCAATCAACCCTGCAGCAACCAGAGAGAGAGAGAGACAGAGAGAGAGAGAGAGAGAGAGAGAGAGAGAGAGGGCAATGGAGGGCAAGCTTATTATGCCATCCCTCTTTTTAAAAATGATATCACTCTATGCATATTTCAAGTGTCAAATTACTTCGTATGCAGATGATAAAGCGCTCTATCTATCTATCTATCTTTGTGACTGTATTGACCTTGTGTGCCATGGCTTTGGACCTTTCGACCAATCACTGTCGAGGTTGGATTGACAGACGAAGGAATGAAGAACTGAACCGTGATTGGACTACAGGACTCTAAATGAGATACTGTAGGCTTACTTTCTCACACACACACACACACACACACACACACACACACTCACCTGTATGAGCACACATACATAACACTGGATGAAATTATACAAAATATAAGAGAGCGGAGGTTCAATTGCATACACATGCAAAAAAAGATCAATTCACGCACCAAAACTTCAAACACACATACATAGACCTACACTATGCCCACACACACACTGACACAAACACACACACATACACACACATTGCCTGTGGTAGTGACTGAGTCCTGTGGTTATTACTGTAGTGCCGCTAGGCTGATGGTTTAGGGCTAGCCACAGCTCTCTCTCTCTCTGAAATATGCACACACAGGACACACACACACACACAGTCATAAGTGTGTGTGTGTGTGCATGTATGTGTGTGTGAGTGTGTCTGCATGTACTCCATATACACTCACAGGTTGTGGATGTCACCCATTCTCAGGGGATGCGGGCGGTTTGCCTGACGCTGGGTTTCTTCCCAAAGCGCTGCAGGGGAAACCTAAGGAGAGAGAGAGGAGGACGAGCGGAGGAAGAGGAGGAATGAGAAAGTTAGGGACGGGTTTGGTGGTTGGGTTTGGGTTTGGTTAGCTTTCAGGGGAATAGGAGTCATCCCACAAAGGACAACATAGACAGTGAGAAATATTTGAGTTATATGTTAATAGTGGAAGAGACAGGGAAATGTGGTGGGAATAAAGATATGGAAATTCTTCGTATTACAAGAAAGTGTAATAGCAGAATGATTTTTGAAGTCGCTATTTTGATTTTAAAATGTTGCACAAAGTTGCTTTAACTTTGTACTGTGGGGCGTGTGATGTGGAAAAAGCTTTTAGAGTTTAAAAAATGAACTAAAGCCATAAAACGTATCAGCCCAGCTCTGTTCAGCATTATCTTTCTCTGAACCATTTGAGATGTAATGAATGAGTTTAAAGCTGAATTCTGGTGCTGGCATGCTAATGTTGCTGGCATTAGAGATAAATGAGCAGAGAGAGGGAACAGTGAATCAGAAATGTTACTTTTCTAACCTTTAATCTGTAAACAACAGTGTTAACTTTAAAAGTTAATAATTGAACTCCAATAAAGATTAACTAAAGTTAAAATTAACATCAGCTTTTTGCTCTGTCAACTCTGTTGGCTCCAGAAGTACATTGATGTAGGTCAAGCAACACTTCACAATAAAAGCTCCTGGGTCAGAGACGGCCATCTTGGCTCATTATTCAATAAACTACCTTAAGTAAAGGAGGTGATATGCTTTTACTCAGGTTGTCCACAATCCGTCTTTCCATGTAACCGCAAGGTTTGGAAAATAACGCAAACTAAATTTAACAAAAGTTTTCAATGATGTTCTTTCAAATGAACGTCCTTGATAAAAATGTATAAGAAAAAGTAGCCCCCATAATTAATGATTTACGGATCTGTAAATGCTCTGTAAATGAAAAATTCTTAAATTGGGTTTGATGTAATGTGGATAAGCAGCTGTGTAAGGGTTAATGGACTTGAGCTTGTATAAAGCTTTCTATTTTTCTGACTACTCAAAGTTGTTTTTACCATCGTCCTGGAATAATCTCCCAGATGGTGTAAGAGTAGCCCCGATCTGACAACCTTTACGTCTGAAAGAAATATATATATAAAAGATTTTAAAAAACAGATTTTCCGGGGGGAAAAACCTGGTTGAAGCTTGATTTGCAGGATGCATTTTTGTCCTGCTCTCTCTCTCACTCTCATGCAAACCAAGCCATTCAGATTCCTGTCGCGCAGTAAAAGCTCAACAAAAAAAAAAGAAAAAACTGAATATATGTCACCTGAAGATCTCCAGATGATGTCGTAGACAGCTCGCCGTCACTGACAGACTCGGCTGACATTTAAACAAAAACGCAAATTCTGTAAGGGAAATATCTCCAAGTTTCCCCCCGCCCTCGCTGCAGAAATGAATTTTGTAATTTCAATTTGATGATTTTTGCTTTGGTCGGGTTGACGGCGTTCTGGTGTCAGATTGTGTGCACCTCGTGTGTGTATGTATGAGGTCACCTTCCCCCCTCGCTCTACACCTGGGAGTGTGTGTTCACAGGGTGTCTGTGCTGAGGGGATCCGGGGTGAATACAGAGTGGAGCCACACTGGGAATAAGCTGTCAGATGAAACACTGAGGAACTACTGAGAGACACGAAAAGAGAGAGTGTGTGTCTGTGTGTGTGAGAGTATGAGTGAGTGTGCGTACAAGATTGCGTGTGTGTGTGTTTGGGTGTGTAACAATGTGTAGCAAAACTCCTGTGTGTGCTTTAGTCTGTGTTTGCATGCCAGCTTCCACATCCTCATATCCCCCCCCCCCCCGTGAATTTGTGTGTATATTCTTGTGTGTGTGTTTGTTCGCCTGTGCATGGATGTGTCTCTGGGTGTGTGTTATTGTGTGTGTTTGTGTGTTTGTGTGTGTGTGTGTGTGTGTGTGTGTATGTGTGTGTGCAGAGTCCAGGGGAGCTCTAGTTGAAAGGAAAAGCCCTCGCTCTCTGCAGACTGACTTAGGATTCTCTCTACCTTCCCCAGAGTTCACTGCAGCGGCCTGCACACACCGGACTTCTACACACACACGCAGACACACAAACTTGGACAGCCATGTAATATCTACCTCTTAAGCGTCCCCCCTCACACACACACACACACACACACAAACACACACACACACACACACACACACACTTTCAGCCTCTCCAGTTGAACGGTGCACTCTTGAACCTTGTTACTTTGAGCCTGTGTGAGTTCAGTTGGGTTTCGAGGATGGAGGAGCTTTCATATGCAGGGTACACACATACAGACACACACTTAGAGACACACACCTTATAGAAGTTGGACACAGACCAAAACATAAAAGCAGAAGTAGTAGGAGGAGGAACAGAAGGAGGGCCAGACGCTCAGATATGAACACTTTCACTAAGAGTTCTCTTTATATGAAGATGTTGATTAGGGTTTCTGATCAGCTGCAGCTGGACTTCTCAAACATCATGACACACAAAACTGGACTTGAAGTGTCTGTGTGTCTGACATCAGTTAAAAAAAAAAGAAAAAAGTTCACAGTGTCAAAATGTATTCATGTTTTCAGGAAGTAACTCAAATTTGTTTAGTTAAATCTTTGATTTGAAAAAGTCTGCGCTTATTGAAATTAAAAAATCAGACTTCGATTGAATGTAAAAGTCAATCGGTAATTATCAATTCAATTTAAATCTTCATTAGTTCGGGGTTGTTCAGTCGTTCCTTGAAGGTCTGGTTAAATTATAATGTACTTATCTTAACAAGCACTAAGGTATGTGAGTAAATATTGAATCCATCTTCAACGTCTCTGAGTGACAAAAATACATTAAAAGTGTAGTTTTTAATTTTTTAAAGTGGGTTGTATGAGGTACAAGGACAAAGGAGTTGTTTGTCAGTTCAGCCTCCTTAATGAGAAACCAGCTGGAGAACCAGAAAGGAAGCTAAAGGCTTTTACACTGCTTCAGCGAGGCAAGTTGTACCACGTTATTTAACATAAAGTCGGTATAAGTGTTTTTTGCGCTTAACTTTGCCTTCCAAAAGCCACTTTGTACGGCGAAATCTCACAGACACAACGCGTACATGTTCCTCCGCCTGCAGCTCACTGTTAGCTGCTGATCAGCTTTTCAGGCCTCGTAAGAGACCACGAATACAACTGAATTATAATCAAGTGTTATAAAAGTATGTTATGCAGAACAACAGTCAGTATTCAAGTTTTTACAAGCAAATATAATTTTTTCAGCCATTCTGTGCAAACAGTTTCTGGAAATGTTTCGCATAATTAACCTTCAATCACAAAGTGAGTCCAATATCCAAAACATGTTAATAACTCCTTTTGTAAATAATGTCATGAAATCCTAACAGGGTTGACATTTAACTTAAAGTCACCACTGGCACTCTGGAACATTACTTTTGATTCAGAAAATTTACAGTCACACTACCTTGTCTGTTCTACTCTCAATTGTCCGCACTTACCAAGATTTTGTAAGACTAAAGTTTGCAGCTGCATCATGTTCCAACTCAAGCGGTCTCCAGTGAGGCCTGAACTTTCTCTGCCTTCTGTTTCCACTCTCTCTGTCGACCTCTCTCGTCTCTGCTGGTGATTTTTTTGTTTTGCACAGCTTTTGGGCGGAACCAGTGGTTTTCAAAACAACAAACGAGTTTATGAGAGAACCCCTTCACTACAATCCTCAGCCGAGTGAACAATCTGAGTGTAGAGTAGTGAGCTCGCCTGCAGAGTGACCATGCCAACGCCTGCGTGCCTATGAAACATAATTAATGACATGATCTGACAAGAACCACTGACAAGACGCCACATAAATCATATGATTATGACTTATGTGTTTCTTTCTATGTTTGAGTTTTGAGCATTTCAACTGGTGGGAGTGGGCCAATGGAAGGTGATATCAGCTGGCCTGGAGTCTTTCAATTGGCCAGCAGCTACCAGGCTAAAATATCAAGCCCTGCCTAATAACATGTTATTTTGGTAAAAGGTGAAAGAGGTCATGACAGAGAATATTACAACACATGCACCGACACTCATCTACGCTTAGCCTGGCCTGCAATGGCAATATGTTGTCCAACCTGAATCAGAGCTAATTTGTTCAAAATAAAGCTTCTGACTAAAAGTAGGTAGCCCTGAACATATCTAATAAAGGATGCATTATGATCATCAGATTATGACTTACACTTTACTAAAACACTGCCTACTCCCTTCTCTAAATCTTCTATCACTGATACTTATTCTTCCACTTTTATCCACCAGTGTCTCCGTGCCGTACCACACAGCCCAAAGCTCTCCTGACTCAGTATCGTTCAGTTGCTTTGCTTTTGTCACCTCTGATATTTTGATGGATTCTCTAATGGCTTCCAGTCCTCTCTACTTAACTGATGCAACGACTCAGATTGTCTTACTCTACCCAGACGGGTCTGTTGTAATAAATCATGGCATGAAGAAGTAGGTGATCCACCACACAGAGAGCATGAAACCACGACAATGATGAGCGATAAACGATGTTTTTTACAACATTGAGTGATGTCATGTTTTACGCAGATATTGCAGCTAGTATTTGCAATGATTTATTATTTAGGTCAAACACATTAAATAAAGGTTTAAGGCAGGAGTCACACGTTCATTTTCTTCACATGAATGAAAAACTCTCAGCTTCCAGGAGGCGTTTTGTAAATCATCTATTTTTTTGTTTTCTAAGGTTTTCATGCAGGGTGTGAATACTCCGACCGTAACCTCTCCATGTCTCTTTCGTCCCCACAGCCTCGGTGTTTGTGCTGTAGGTAAGTGTGGCACAGACTGAACCGCTCCGTCAGGAAGTTGCTGCTCGCTCTCAGTGCAACAGCAGTTTGGCGAGTAGAGGAGGAAGAGGAGCGGAGAGAGTATGTTAATGTCTCCACGATGAGAAAACGTGTGCATGTGTCCCTCAGGTAAAAACAGGGGAACATGGAATCAAATCTGAGCCAACATCCTGAGATTGTTCCTGTTGATAAATTGATATCATTAAATATAAATGCCGCGTGTTTCATTCCCAGACGCCGCGGGCCTCGGAGCTACGAACGGGAACGCTTTGAATCCGTGGCTGGAAAATTTCCCCCAAATCATCAAATCTGACAACAAAGGAAAACTCAAATAGACTCCCTTAATGAGTTAAACACACACCGGCGCACGCCTACACACACTCTTGATCTAATGAGTCTTCTTTATAACCATCTTCCTTATCCATCTGTCTGCGCACACACACACACACACACACACACACACACACACACACACACACACACACACACACACACTTTCTGTATGATCAATCCACATCAAACAGGAGTTGATTTAAATATTCATATAAGGTGTTAGAAGACGGTTCTTCGGCCTCTCTCTTTCTCTCTCCAGGTATATTAATAATTCCCCCTGTCTCTCCACCACACAGAGTTGGAGGTTTTTTTTCTTTTTTTTTTCCCTTCAGACAAAGTTTCTAGAAGTTTCTATAAATTAATAAGAGTGTGTTCTCTGTGAAGCCGGCCAGCTTTGAACCCCGGCGTATTGATCTTGCAGGTGAGTCGGCCGTGCCGGATCACGACTTCAAACAGAATCCGATGTTCCTGTGAAGAGGCCGGCCCAGCCCAGAACAATACCCACATTATAACCCTTCATGACAGAAGCGCTCTGAGGGTGGAGGTGGAGGGTGGGATGGACCTACACATAAGATGGGGGGAGTTCTGCTGGAGTGGGTTTTCTTTTTTTTTTTTTAGGGGAGTGAAATCAGGTGTAGATATTGGATGTGATTGAGATGTTGAATTAATCACAGAGAGCCGTCAGCTGGACAGACTCACACGACTCAAAGCTGAGGGTGGATGTTTTTCTCTTTTTTTTTTGGGATTACAAATCAAATGAGCTCCACCTTTTCTGTAAACCCATGCAGTCTGGATAGTTCCTATTTAAGGCAAAGACTTCTACCACCAAATTAGACCCTAAATTCCACATAAATATCCACATCTGGAATATGAAATGTTCAGGGAGTAAATCACTGAGTATATGGGGCCTCTGTGTGAGTTATCATCGACTGGCATTAAAATCAACTAATGAGCAATTAAAATGCTGATTTTAAATCATGTAAATTGTGGCAGAAATATCTTTAAGTCGCTCCCCCTTTCAATCGCTGTCTGATTTCTGTATTATCTGTTATTCTTTGAGTGTGTCGTGTTATTGCAGGTGTCTTTATATTTCATATACCTAACTCTGTTTAACGATCTAAACAGCTTATTAAAGACAGCGTAAGACACAAAACAGATTCTTGAATTATTAGTGTGTTTAGATGAGTGTAAATCTTGAAAACATAAAATAAAAAGGGTGGTTGTAAAATCCCAGTTCAGTCCCACACTGAAACACTCACCACAGTAAAGATGTGGAATTGAAAACAGCAGGTAGGTGATGATTATCAATTTAAGCGTCTGTCGTTATCTATAAAATGTATGTGCCAAAAAAAAAAAAAAATCACACAGTATGACATTGAACAGAAAAAGAAAGAAGGCTTTTTCTTGAAATGTAAATATATCCATCGCCTCATTAAAAGACGACAGAGAATAAGGGAGAGCGTGGAAATATTCTGTAGTAGAAGAGGCAAATCATCAACGTATGATCTGCCTGAGCGATGTAAAAACAGTTTTATGGAGGACAGATATTCTCCAGCCAGCCAGTAGACTTCTCCTGAATCTTTGAAATAATGAGACTCGTGTGGTACAAGAAGAGTGACATGAAGTCTGAAGAGTTCAGCTGAGAGAGACGGAGCCTCTCCATGAAGTTTATAATCAGTTTGTAGATTCATCTGAGGAGAGACGATCTTCTGGTTCCAGTAATCATAGCATTATTGTTCTGTTGTTTTTTTTTGTTGTCTCCCCTTCTTTTGAGTCTGTAAAGAACTTTGTTTATTTTCTCTAGTCTAAAAAGGATGAAGATCAGAAATAATAATTTTCAGAAATTGCAACACTAAATGAGGAGAGGTTTTTCACTTTCCTACTGTTTACAAAATCTGATTTGTATGTACAATGAAGCCATTTATACTGCAGGTCAGCTTTAGAATATTCTACAACTTGTAGTTTGTCCTCAATAATGTGTTCAAAAAGTTATTAAAAATTAGACAGTGTTTATTATAAATTATAAGGATCTCTGAAGAAGCCCTAGTGCGGAAACATGCCCGATGTTGTTGCGGTCGTGCTCCTGAAATATGATTAACTGTCGAGTGTGCTCCTTTTTTGCCCTTTTTTTAAAATTATTAGGATCTCCGATTAGCTTTTGCTAACGTTGCTGTCAGCCACCCTGGGTTCAGAAACACCACTTCATGATGAAAACCTTATTAACTACAGAACAAATGTGTCAAAAGTAACAAAAAACCCAGAAATGGGCAGAAGAATGAGATAGTGCAGCTTCCTACTACATCATTTGTTTTAATCAAGCGTGCGCCGCTCCTGTTTGAGTGTATTTAAGTTGTGTGTAAAAGATGTTCATCTGAGAGCAGCGTCATCCTCTTTCATCACAGCGTTGGGTAATGTAATTATTCAAACTGTGTCTTTCAGTTTTCTCTAACTTGACGCACATTTGTTTT
Source organism: Labrus bergylta (assembly GCF_963930695.1). Lineage (NCBI taxonomy): Eukaryota > Metazoa > Chordata > Actinopteri > Labriformes > Labridae > Labrus > Labrus bergylta. Next base: position 6,785,373 of record NC_089209.1, on the reverse strand, counting down.
CACAAAATTCACAAAAAAAACACAAACTGCAGGACAGAAAAAGTGAAAAATCAAAAAGTTCCAGACATATATTTCATCTGTGAACACAAACAAACATACAAACAGGCGGGGTGTGAAATGTGTCACTACTCAACCTGCATCCTGTGTGTGTGTGTGTGTGTGTCTGTGTGTGTGAGTCAGACAGAGGCTGTGTAAGCGCTGATTAGCGATTAGCAGCTCTTGAGGCTGACGGCGGAGCTGATCAGTATTTCCTCTGTGTCGGAGCTTTAGGGAACAAATCCCAACATTAACCCGGCTCTCATCTGCCTGGCAGAGCGCTAGCAGCAGCCCGCCAGCCACAGGCCCCAACATCCAGCAACAACCGGCAGCTAAAGCGCACCAATCCTCCTCTGACGGCGGCTCATTGTTGTCTCATTCCAAATCAAAAACGGCATTTGATCATGACAGAACGTCTAATGTTGCTCTCCACATCAAGGTTGATGGGCTGTGACATGCCGAATTTAATAAGGAGTCTAAAGTTTGTCATGATGTGCTTGACAAAAATGACATTTAAGTAGTACCCCTTGAGGGAGAGGTGAGTGGTTTCCTATAGTTCTATTAAAAAAAAAAAAAAAAGAGCGTGATCTCCTTGAAGAGCAATAACTGGAGCAAAATGTTCCTTTAAAGAAGCTGATGTGTGTCTCAGAAGGCACGGGGAATAACGCTGACACTTAATTGTTCCGACTCTGGCTGTAGAGCGTGTCAGCGTGTCGCAGAGCTCGCCCCTCCAGAGTGCTCGAACGAGGCCAGTGACCCCGCCGCCGTCAGAGCTTTACACCCCTAACGGTCAGTTCATCACGGTTCATTTGCAATGCTAATGATCTCCTTGATGTAGAGAGAGATGTGCTCACCACTGGAGGAACCGCTCTGCAAACTTTTTTTTCTATCGGATTCTTTGGCAGGTTAGAGAGCATCACTCCGATCCCTACAGGATAATTAAACGAGCTGCTCGTACGAGGTGTTATAACGACCTCTGACCTCTGTCTGTGCGCCTGAAACATGTGCAGGGGCTAACTGATTCCTGGAGATCACAAATGTACTTAGAGAGAAGATCATTTTACAGCATTTGTACATATAGACAGAGGCAGAAACGTGGCAGTGCACTGCTGGAGAAGCGTTTTTCAGCGAGGGTTTAAAACTAGGTTTAATATTTGTGAAGGTCAAGAGCGAGAAATCACACGACTCATTTTTATCCTACACAATTTATAGACTGTTTTTCTTTTTTTGTTGTCATTTTCTTTGGGCTTATGTGGCCAAACTTTATACTTTTCATGTTGCAGATTCTGACACACATCTTTAAAGTTGCACAACACATGTAGTTTTAAACATACCTCTAAAATGATGAAAATTTAAGAACTTATTAACTGGACCTTCGTACTTATTTCTCCAAGGCTGTCTCATTCTGAAAGCCCACCTCGCTCTGCAGGCTCCTGTTTCTGGACTTCATTTTACTTTTGTTAAATTTTAAATATTTGTTCTACATTTTACTATTCTCTCCAAGTTTTTTATTTCATTATTTGATCTTCAACTTAATTTACCTTGTTTCCAAAAGCATTTCATTGCACAATGTAATAAATTGTGTAAATGTCCAATAAAGATTTGACTTTTTTGACTTAGTGTTCCAGTTTGTGTCTGCTTCACTGCCGTGTGTGCCGGAGCGCACAGATCAGCTAATTATTCACAAACATCTTTTTCCCTGGTTAAGGTTTTTTTAAGCTGATTTAACTTTCTGTCTCAGAGAGCGATCCGTTCATAACTATCACTCATTCAACATGTTCAGGGCAGTTATTTCACTTCTGTGTGTTTCTGTTTCTTTAGCAGAACTTAAACAGGAGACAAATCATTTTAATCTAACTGATATAGGTAATGTGTTAATTTGTTGTCTGTGTGTTAACAAAACTGGATTTATTTGTTAAATTATGTTTCCAATGTTTTATTCATTTTGAGAACTTCTCTATCCACAGAAAGCCAAATTGGGAATTAATAAATTTGTCGTCACATTCCTAATCAATATAATTTATTGTGATTCCTGTATGTAATGGGTGGGGGTCATAGGGAGGGAATCATTCTTCATCAGGTATCACTGTTAAAGGATTCTGTTTATCTTTATTGTCCTGCACCTTACTGTACTCTATGTGGCATGGTGTGTCTGCCCAACTCTGGTGTCTTTTTTATTTGTTCATTTATTGATTTTAATTATTTCTAAAACTCATTAAAAATACTTTAAAAACAAAGAAACTCCTGTACGTAATGAAACAGAGACATACCACAGACAGCAGCCTGATGAGGCGAGTAAACCTGCTGTAGTGGAGAATGATCTGTGGAGTGTTTAGATTGTGATCTGTACAGAGTGTGTGTGAGTGTCGCTCGGTTCATCAATGTTAAAGCGTGATCACACATTTATGAAAAACTCAGGAAGAAAATCAGTTGAATAAGGGCTCGGCATACTGACTGTCAGGGAATTTAATCTTTGACAAAATATTAAACAAAATCTGTTCTACAGGTTTAACTTGAAGAAACAGTAATCATTGAAAACTCATCACAAACTGCCTGGTGTTTCGTATTTCCTGTTTTTGCTGAAACTTATATTTTGTGTGTTTTTATATTGTGCTGTGAATCCTTTTCTGGATAATAAAGTTCCTCTTGAATGGAAACTTCATCAAGAACAACATGAGCAGATTACATTCAATTGAGAAAATGAAAAGCTTCTCGGATTTTCTGATTTAATTAATCAGATGAACAGCGGATTTTTGTTTTTTCCATAAATAAAATGATGTTGTTCTTCCAAGATGAGCCTCTTATTCATTCAGACAATCAGTTAGAGAGATAGTTACGTCATTAATTCAGAAAAACATCAGATTTTTATTTTCACTAGTGAATGCAATACCCTTCATTAAAGGTATTGCAGTTTTATGCTAATTTAAGTTGCAATAAGTTGTGATAAGTTTCATGATTTCAAAGTGTAACTGAACCAGTAATCTGTGTAAAAGCTCATTTTAATTTGAAGGTTTTGTGATTTATTCCTGTAAGTTATATCTTGCTGATGCGTTTATTTTGAAAGGAAAATGACTGGAAGTTAAAAGGCTAAGAGTAGTGAAGAGTGCACATGTGTGAGTACAAAACTATAATTATTAGGGAGACTTTTGTTTGGTTAAGGTTCCTGCTGTTTAGGGCGCAAGGTTTGAATTGATTTATTTTATAATCAAATTGTTAAGAAGTTACTTCATGAGATCTAAGGAAGGATGCTGCATCTCTTATAAACTTAACTAGGTGAGGTTTACAAATGTGATATGAGCTGAAGTGTGCATAAATAAGGTGAAAATGCATTTCATATGGAGTTCAATTAAAAAGAGAAACTTAGTATTTCCTTTTAGGTTGATGATGTTAATCTGTCTCATTCTAATTTAGGTTTGTCGTTTCGTAAAAGGAAGCAGTAAAACTCGTGACCGTTTGAAGTTAAAGTCAAACTTACACTTAAAGTTGAAGGCACATTACATTCAGGTCATAGCTGTGAACCCATTCAAACATTTAAAGGACTAAGATGATACATTTTGTGAGCTCACAGGTATGGTAGTATTTTCTTTGTTTTCTTTTGGCCCTTATGTTGTGTTCACTCGGTATGAAATGTTAACGGGAACTACTTCAAATAAAACTTTGTGCAACATCAGTTTGTGAGCCAGATCGTCGTTCAGCGGGGGAAACGCTTCACAGGGAATCTTACTGATGTTTCTTTAAGCAGAAAAGCTGAATGTAAAACATGATGAATACACAAAAATGAAACACGTCTTCAGTGAACCTCTAGTCCTTTACATAACCCTTGACAGAAAGTATAAGATTATTATCTTTTTTTTGCAAAAGTTTCCAAAGAAAAATTGGGAAATATTAGTTTTGGTTTCAAACGTTGTTAAGAGTTCTGAATTTTACTAAAACATGTTTGAATTCTTCATTTTGGTTCAGTTTTCAAATAATTGACTTTGTGCCATAGTCGCTTGTATTTTGTTCCGTTGAAAACCTTTTGATTGTAACTCATTTCTGTTTCCAGGGGCTGTGATCCAGCCCTTGACAGGTGACCGGCTCAAGTCTTATTGGAAGTGACATTTGTCAATCTTCAGAAGAAGCCCCGCCCACTGTGGCCAGACTGAGCTGAGCCGGTTGAGCTGCTGTCAGCCACTCATCACTCAGTCCTTTTCATGTTTGGCTTTTTTTCTGTTTGGGAAAAAAAAAAAAAAAAAAACACAAGAAAAGAGTGTATTCCACTATGCTTCACACACACACACACACACACACACACACACACACCAATGAGGCTCCTTCGTCTTATAGCTGCTGTGCACGTGTAATTCTTTTTCTCTTTTTGTGCACCAGTGTGTTTCTCCACACACACCAATCCGTCCACCAACCGCTATGCTGTTGCCAGGAGGGCAACATCAAAGAGACTCGATCTGTGGGCATGAGGAGCCTGGAGACGAGTGAGGGCCTGTGGAGGGAAGACTTGGCCTGTACAGGCTGCTGGAAAGTCAAGTGGCCAAAGGGAGCCGGGAGAGCGAGGTGGGCTTAAGAATGAGACAGCCTTAGAGAAAAATGTATGTAGGTCCAGCAAATAACTTCATCCTGTAGATTTAATGATGGATATGTTAAAAGAGGTAGATGTTTGTCATGCATACGAGGTGGACCGGATGAGGCAGGTCTGGAGAGTGAGAGGGACTAAGAGAAATAGGTAGCCCTTGTTCTTGTATCATGCTCATGATGGTGGAGTCCATTAAAGAGGCAGAAGGAAGTCCTCTGAAACAAGGTGGAACTGGAAGACAATATGAGCTTTCAAAACAAAGGTTGGCCCCGGTGAACAAGTAGGGCCTCAGGACAAGATTGGGTTTACCGTACAAAAGTAGGATCAACTATAAGAGAGCAATATGTTCCTGAAAAAAATGACGATGAATGCAAGGTACAGATCCATTAACAGAGGCAGAAGATGGTCCTGGAGAACGAGGTGAAAAACTGTTGAGGCAGACTATAGAGGATAAAGTGGGCCTGGAGAGGAAGTCGTGGGAGCAGGTCTGGTCTGCTGTAGAGCAGGGTCAGTCAAAACAAGTAGAAGATAGTCTGAGGGGGATCTGTGGGCTGGAGAAGTGAGGTGAGAGTCCATGAAAGGAGACCAAAGTTGGCCGTGGTGAGGGAGATGGTCCTTGATATGAATGGGACCTGGAGGTGGAACAAGGAGATTCTGGGGAGCGAGTTTTGTACTCAAATATACTGTAGAACAAAATATGGGTCCATTAAAAGAGCCAGATGCTGGAGGACAGTCAGACCTGGAGAGTGAGGTGGATTTGGAGAATGAGGCAGGCCTGGAGAAGGAGGTGAGCCCGGATGATGAGTTGGGTATGAATAGAGTCAGTAAAAGTAAAGTCTTAAGGAAATTAACAGAGTTGAGATGGGCCTTGAGATTGAGGTGGGCTTTAAGAATGAAGTTGGGCCAAGAGAACAAGGTAAGCATTGGGAATGACTTGGAGTAAACTGGCCGGCCTGTTTCAGTTCAGACCACTGAAGGTGTCAGACGGCGGCCTCTGAGGTGAGTGTTTATAAAAGGAAGATGAAAATAGTCCTGGAGACGGAGCTCAGCCGAGGAGCCAGTGATGCAGCAGAAACATTTAAAACAAAATCAGAAGTAGACCCAAGCAAAGTGAGCTTGGCTTCTGCAATGAGGTGGATCTGGAGAGAAAGCTTGACCTGTTGACTAAAGCAGGTCTGGAGAATGGGGGTGGGTCTTGAGAAAGTGGAAGGCCTGGAGTATTAGTTGGGCCTGGAGAACGAGGTAACCAAAGGAAAAGAGTTGAGGAATACTTGAATACGTGCCAGAAAGCGGCTCTTGACAGTGAGATGGGTCTGAAGGATGAGGTGGGAATGAGGACCTTGGGAGATATTTGTTGCATACTGTAGATCCAGGTATGGGTCCATACAGAGAGCAGGAGGTGGTCTTTGAGACACGGTGGGCCTGAGGAGTGAGGGGAGGGTTCATAAAAGCTGGATGAAGGTGGTCCCGGAGATGAAGCTCAGCCCTGGAGCATATGATGCAGCCTAAGAAAAAAAAATAAGCGTTCAAAGATAGATGTAAGAGGCAAAGTGAGCCTGGAGAGGGAAACGCAACAACCACAACGAAGTCTCTATGTGCAAGAATGTTTAGGGAAGTTTCTCAGAGCTCTACAGATGTCAACACGTCGCTCTTAAATGCAGCTGTTGCTCTCCGTGACAAGTTTTTATGTGCTGCACTTTCTTGTCTTGCCTTGGTGTTTTAACAATAGCCAGGCAGACAGACACTTTGGTGCCTGTGAACAATGCATTTCCTCCATGAGACGATGTCCACTTTTGATTGGCTGCAGGCGGGAGGAGAGGGGGAGGGCCTGCAGGAGGCGGTGGGAGGCGGGCAGGGTAGCAGGAGGAGGTGGTGGAAGGTGGGCAGGAGAACACAGGACTGCCGCTGTTGCCTCTGAGGCAGAGACCGGCTTCTTGCTCTCATCTGCCCGTCAGAGCCCTCCTCTGAGCTGTCAATCACAGAGAGTGACAGCTGACGGTGGATGGAGGAGAGACCGGCTCGTCTGCACACTCTCGTCTGTGATTCCTCTCAGTTCTCAGAGAGACAATACTGTGTGTAACCAGGATTTCAGCGATCGCATATTTGACGAGCAGATCATAAAAATGGATTGCATCAGTATTGAACCTGTTGTTCCCTGTTGCAAAAAAAACCAACATATTTTTGTTTGAAATATCTTTTGCATGAAAGGCAAATGTCGTAGCTCACTTGAGCATGTATTTTTAGAGGTTGTTAATAGGTTTGGGCATCAAAGAGTTTCTGTGTAGGAAAATAATTCAATTAAAAAAAGGTTTATATATGAAATTTATTGGAACAGGAACTTTTTTCCTGTGTGTAGATGAAGGTATCCCAAAAAACATTTAGATTTAATTGCTCCAAATAATTTAAAACATAAAGGCAAAACATTGTTATTCAACTCTAAATTCCACAAAGAGTGTCATTGTGCTTGCATGTTATCAGATTGACATTTTTGCAGTTTTAGTACGACATTTTTTGTGAAAAGAAAAAACAACAAAAAAATAAGTGAAAAGAGGCAACCATCAAGGGGCAAATAATCCAATGTCATGTATGAAAAGAAACTTTAAATAAAGCTTATACAAAATGATATATTTGGGTAATTCAGCTGAATATGTGATAATTTGAAAAATGTAACGTAAATTGAAAATTAGTTTGTGTCGACGTTGGCGCCCCCTGTGGACAAAAACTGTATGTCTTATTTCTTTGCTGATATTGTCCTGCACATGTTTTTTTTTTTGTGTGTGAAACATTTCATCCTGTTGTTTTTAGCTCTCAAATGTATCACTGATGGAGAATCTTTTCCATAGTAAAGGTAAACAAAGGCTTGTTTTTTTCTGCTGTGTAATGTTAATCACTTTGTCCGATGTCTACCCTGCAGCAGCGGTTTCAGGCATTAAGAAGAACTTTACAGAAAGAGCCAATATTTATGCTGATGGTCTTGTTTGCTTGAGTAGGTCACAAAAAAGTTAATTTCAGTCTGTTTCATAACCAGCCAAAAACTCCTCAAAGGAGCTTTAAGTCAGACATTTATTGTTTTCATACTTGCTCCTTTAATTCTGCGACATTTTAGCCGATCAGAAACGGAGCAAAGAGGAGATGGGTCCAAGACCAGAGCCGTAGGCGGCAAAACTATGAGTAATGTCATACATTTGGACAAGAGCGCCGGTGACGTCAACAGCGCCTTTCTGAAAAGTTGAAAGATTTTCAACTTGAACGCTCGGAGCGGCCGCAACAAAAAAAGGCGGGGCACAAAAAAAAAACACTAGGTGGACTCGAGGCCTTACTGTACTAGAAGACTGCACAGCCCTTAGCAGGTTTGTTGATTGTTAGATGCTGTGAAAATTTTAAATAATTTTCAGGTAAATTGCAAACAAAATTGAAAGAAGTTTTACATTTTAATAGTTAACACGTGTGAAATTATTCCTGTTCTCTCATTTCAAATACCTTTGTTTACCATCTGGCTACAGCAATGGATCAACTAATGATCCTGCAATTAGTGAAAAATGAACGTGACTATGAAGTTGTGTGTGTGTGTGTGTGTGTGTGTGTGTGTGTGTGTGTGTGTGTGTGTGTGTGTGTGTGTGTGTGTGTGTGTGTGTAGGATCAGTATTCTAATGAGGACAGACAAAAGAAGTCTGTAGCTCAGAGCCAGTTGGACAGAGAGGAGCAGAGCATCAGAGAGATGAAGCCGAGGAGGGGACTGAGCTAGTTGGGGGGTTAGGGAGGGTTCAGGCTGGTGGCAGTCAGCGCCTCAGGCAGGGTTTTGGGGTCAGGCCCCCCCAGACGGCCACACCGGCCCCCCTGAGCCCCGAGAGGGGGGACACCAGAACCGTGCTGGTCGAGGGAGGGGCACTCAATTAGGGCAGTGTTCAGAATTTTAGCCTGGTGCTTCAGAAGCGAGAGCCACCTGATACCTATACACCTCAAAGACCCTCCTCCACTCTGCTGAACCAACCACTGATTGACACCCTCCAGGGTCTTATGTGGTTTTTGAAGGTTGAAAATAATGCTCATAATTAAAGTTATGTAACATAGTTTTATTTAACCTCAGTCTGCATCAAAACTCTGCAAAATATCAATTATTTCTGCTAATTTAAATGTTTCAAAGAAGGGTAAAAAAGGACAGAAAATCACTTAATTTAAGAAAGTCACAACAACGTTTGCTTTACAAATTAAATAGATATGGTTAAAGGGATTCATCATGCAGACTAGAATTAACAATATAAGGTTCTTAGTTGCAATATAAATTAAAAAAATCCAAGTAAAGGAAACTGATGACCATCTGTCATCAAAGTTTTGCTGCGGTGAAGTCAAGATCATGACACCTACAGTAAGTATGCAATAAGCAAAGAGGTTGGATTTAAATATTTTTGACTCTTAGGATGAATGCCAAGAGAAAACTGAGTTTGTTAGCTACAACATCCCCCCCAGGTAACCCACCTCTGAGGACAAAAGGAGTAACTGCGCTGAAGCAGGTCAATGACTTCAAATACCTTGGGTCGTGGATTAGCTCGTCAGAGCAGGACGTTCAAATAAGGAAGGCTTTCGCTTGGAAAGCTCTGAATGGCATGGTCAGTGTGTGGAAGTCCAACCTCCCACATCATACAGAGCTCAGGTTCTTCTCTTCAACAGTGGAATCAGTTCTCTTGCATGGATGTGAAGGCTGGATCCACTCTGCAGAAGTCCCTGAATGGATGCTACATTAGGATGCTGTGTGTAGAGCTGAACATCAAGCAGGCAGCACGTGTCACCATTAACAAGTTATAGAGGGGCTTAAGGCCAGTGAGACAATAACAAACACTGTAGGTGGATGAGGCTGGCAGGTCGTGGTCAGAGACACAAGGAGTTCCCAGTCAGTGTGAGAGCCTACCAGGGGCATCGACCACAAGGGTGTCTCACATTAACATACAGAGATGTTCTTAGGAAAGATGCAGGTGCAGAAAGTATTGGTGAGTTAGCCAGATGCATGCAGGAATCAGGATGACTGGAACCATCTGAGGACGACCAAATCATGATGATAAATGACGGGCTCATGGAAGTTTTTATTTCTTTCACCGATCATATTCACACCTCACCGCGTGAGGTGAAACAGGCATTAGCATATAGGCTGCAGAGCAATCCAAGAAGCCGTAGGCAAACATCTACCCACAGTTATGTTTTTATCCATTCTGTGAGGCAGATATCTCAATATTAGTGTTAAAAACTAAAACTTTGGGTTGCCCGTCGTATGTACACAATGACAAACTTAAACTCTTGGCCTTGATATCTTCATCCTGATAAATCATTTGCATCCCTGTTAGCCCTTAAAAAAAATGTCTTTCAGTTTAAAGTATTTCAACTATGTATTCCTTTTTGGAGAGTAAACAACAGCTTACAATAGAAGATGAAGTCTTCGCTCTGATATCTGTTCACTGGATTTCTTCCAGCACCAGAACACAGCCATAGCTAATCATAGTAATTGTGCGGTCAACACACCAGATGCTCTTAGATGTTCCTAGATCAGGCTCAAAACCACAGGTCACTAAGTCTTTGCTGTGGCTTCTCCCTGCGCCCATCTGGAACTGTCTACATGCAAATATCAAATCTGCTTAGACCCTTCAAAGTTTTTGCTCAGGAACCTCCTCTTTGTGTTGAGCTTGACATCCTGACATTTAATCAGGGCATCTTTTTTAACCTTATTTGTTTGTTGGTATTGTGTTATTTTACTTGTATTTGTTGCTTTTTGTGATATTGTGTTTTAATCTTGTACAGCACTTTGGTCATCTGTGGTTGTTTTAATTGTGTTTTTAAACATGACTTAACTTTATTACATTAGAAATGGCAACATGGTGGTGCTTTTGTATCCGATCTTTACCTGATAAGTTTCTTGATTTACTAAAGTTTCTGAAACATCCAGCTTCCCCTCCGCCCAGCAGAAGAAAACAGGTCTAAATGGCGTTTTAATACATTTAGCATGACGTCATATCAGCATTATAAGGATGGAAGATCACTCAATCAATCTTTGTTTGTATCGCGCCGATTCAAAACAAACGTTACCTCAAGACACTTTCCAAAAAGAAGCAGGTTTAGACCGCACTCTTTGTTACAAGTTCAGACTTACACAAGTGAGGTTTGGATGCTACTGATGTAGAAATGGAAATTGGCTCTTGTATTTGCTTTGGCCTGTGTGTTTGTCTCTGAGGTGCTGCTCTGTGTGTGTGTGTGTGTGTGTGTGTGTTTGTGGGTTTATGGCCAGTTTCACACAGTTGCATAATTAGCAGTACCATTAGCATGCCTAACATCTCCGCTGCTGCTCTACAATACTCCCAGGAAGAGCCCCGTTGAAAATAATCCCAGTAACTGTCAATCTCTCCTCCCTCCTTACCTCTCTCTCTTCTCCCTCTCTGAGTTTGTGTAACATTAAATGCATCGATGGAAAATGCACACAATCGCCAGGCTGCATACCTTTCCGTTTTGTTCTCTTCATCATCTTTCCCTTTACGTCAACAGAGCCGAGGTCATATTTTCTGGAGGGGGGGGGGGCGGCGCTTAGCTGGATCCCAGCATTCCTCGCTCATCGGTCGAGCTGCGAGGCATTTTACTGTTTCAGGAGATTTTTGTGTAATTAATTGGTACTTCTGGGGGTCAAGTGGTTTCATCTCATTTCAGTCGCCTTGTACATCAAGCAGCCATATCTGCACCTGTTTCCTGCTCTCAGCAGCTGCCAACTGGGCCTCCCAAACCACTATTGATCCCATCAGATCACGCACACGCTGCACACACACACAGCTGAAATGCTTTATCTGCATCTACTAATTAATTTGCCAGAGCTGTAGCCTTGAGTATTACAGAGTTCAGCAGGGTTTATTATTAATTTGTCAGTCGGATATCTACCGTTTCAGTCACCATGAGACGTGAAAGCACAATGTACAAGTTGGATAATAACTATTATACTTTATGAACAATGGACGTATAAGTTGTTTAATATTGGAGAAATATAAGAATGCATAAAAGTGTTCAACTCATATCTACAAATGTATTCATCTCAGTCTTTTTTGCAGGCTTATATTTGGAAACCAAGGTTACAGCTTAGTTAGCTTCAAGGCTAATTCAGATACTAACTGGAGTATGTAAATTCAGAAAAATATGATGCTATTTCATTCTTTTTTTATGGCAAATGTAGATCAAATAATGGTAGAAAAAACACGCTCAACTCCCTTTCAACGTAAAACAACTGAGTGCTGAATCCCCAAAAATGTTCAAGCGAGAAAAACGATTAAGACAGGACTCCAAATTTGTATTTTTGAATTGCCACACAAACATTTCAAGCAGACGCTCTTCTTCAGCGTGTAACAGGTGATTTTCTCAAACATACACAGATGGGACTTATATATATTTGTCCAAAATAGGTACTGGTCCATCCCAGCAGAGGGAGTCTCCATACATCTTACAACACCGAGAGCGAAGTAAGTGTTTTTCTTTACGATATGGAACTTTTTCACCTTAAAATAATAGTTTCAATCAAAGTCGACAGAATAGCACAAAAACTTTAAACAGGGAGAATGGATTCTAAACTTCCACAGAGAGCCCGGGTCACCTGTTTTCCGCACTATGTAACTTTGGCAGAAGGCTGCGGTTCTCTCCCGAGAAATGTGTACGGCTTCACGGCACTAGTTTGTACAAAATCCTTCAGCTGAAAGAAGCTAGCTAGCCTGTCTCGGTGCTGTTTGATACAAAGATTCAGGCTAAAAGACGGAAGAGAACAGTAACAGGTGATGCTCAGAAGAGAAAAAGAGAGTGACCGAGCAGGAAGCTGGACTACAGTAAATATGGAGCATGTCAGTTGACATGTTACTTTGGCTTCTCACAAACATAAAAGACAGTGTACCACACATCTTTTTACCTTCTTATCTTATTAGCATTTTTATCTTAACAGCTTTAACAGGCTAGCTAGTTAAGCATCTATCATAAACTCAGAATCAACTGGGCAGGTAAACAGTCTCAGGATCATTTTTGACAAGAAAAAGTGCACACTCACTCATTTACCTAACATCCATGTGCTATCAAGTACTCAGAACAAAAGGGGGAGGCAGAGGGAGGGAGGACTCCTCGTGCTGAAGACAAGCTTTTGTTCTGCACTTGACAAAAGCATCACTCTGGAGGTTAAAGGTTAAGAGAGGCCACTTCCGACAAACCTCCCACTTCCCGGCATTCCTCAGTGTGCAGACATTCCTGCAGAAAGATTCAACCAAAGACTTCATCTGTAAGTGTCCCTGGGAGTTTAAAGGTCCTGTAATTCAGTTTTTTAAACCTCGACACCGTTAAAGTGACAGAAGAAGACTGACAGAAATGATGTGGATACAGCCAGTGTGTTCATATATTTCAGGATGAAATCATTGAAAGATTTGAAAAGATGACCTTCAGTCTGGATCGAGTTCATGAAAATCTTCACTTTGCTCTCCTTAACATTTATTGCCATATTTTAAGTTCATGAATCTAATTTGGTGGCTCAACCTAACAGATTGTTGTGTCTGTTTCACACAGAGGAAGCAAATTACATGAAATTAGAATTATACTGTCTTGACGGTATCTTCTCTGAGTAAGGGGTTTACATTTTTTCACGTTGCAACCTCTTGTGTTGAAAAATGAAGCCAATGCTGAAGGGGAAAAGACTACAGTTCCTTTAGTGTCCACTTGAGGCTGGCTCTAAAAAGAAATCTCATTAGTCACAAACACACCCAATCAAGACTTTTTTTTACAGCAGGAATAAACATGTTAACTTGCTGCTTAGAAAATTACATTTATTTATTAATCATCCAAAAGGCACTGTTTGTAAAGTTGTATTGTTCATTTTTTTTTTCATATTTAACAAGGAGAACCTCATTGAGATTAAGAATCTCATATACAAGAGTGTCCTGGACAAGAGGGGCAGCAGCACACTAACAAGTCACAGACATAAAACATTAAAGCGATTAAAGACACAGATCCACATGTCCAAAAGTCACAGAGAAGAAAAGTCATTATTAAAAACATCTTCCTTCAACATCTTCAATCTACTTTTAAAAAAGTGTTAAAGAGACCAGCTCCCCCAGACACAGATCATCCTGTAGGAGATTCCAGGCTGAAGGAGCAGCGGACCTGAAACTCCTTTTCTCCATTTCAAGACGCACTTTGGGAACTAATCAACAATTACAATTACAAGTATGAGGGAATCATATTATGCTTCTTCGGTTACATAAGCAGCTGAGTAACCTGATTTCATGAGAACAGATCCTGTAAAGAACCAAACCCATCAACTCAAACTAGGACACTAACATGCATGCACTCAGGAAATACACAAAGCTCGACCCAGAGGTGATTCCAGATGTGCAGAGGCTCAGGGCGAGTTTCAGATGTGGCTAAAATAGAGAAGAAGAAATTTGATGTTTCATGCAAATGAAATGTAAAACTATAGGGATAAAGAAATGTTTTGCACTTTTGGGGAGCACTCTTGAACCTGAATGCCCTGCGATGGGCCTGTGAGTTAAGGTGCAAAGTATGCTGGGTAACCATGCAAGTCACTCTGAGGAGAAACTCTTAAATTAGAGATCGTCAGGACTCACACACACACACACACACACACACACACACACACACACATATGCACACAAACATGGAGGCATGGAAAAACAGTGCAACGCATTTTAAAGCTCATCTGCAAACTGATTCTGTCAGGGAGACTTAGTGACGTGCGGCTGCCTCCTACAGCTTTCCTCCATAACGCCGCCGCTCGGCTTCGGCGTCGTACCGTCCACCAGGGAGGAGGAGAGGCGGCGCGCTCTAAATCGAGCCTCCCTCAGTTAAATATTAACACTCGCCTTCCTCTGACAGAGAGCAGCCCGCCATGTCGCCTTCCATCTCCACCACGGGGAGATGCAACACAGCATAGCACTCAAGAACACACACACACACACACACACACACACAGAGAGACACAACACAAGAGGACGGACACAACACACACTCAGATGAAGTTACTGACGCCTCTTTTTCAACATCTTTTAGGGTTTTCTTAACTCTACTTTTACCCACAAACGAGCACAAAAGGTGAAATACTTGAATTTTTAGCGTTCAAAACTGTTTCAATTTCAAGGTTTGATCTACTTCTTGAGTCTCGTTCATTTATTTTTCCCAAAGAATGAAGAATACCCTTTTTTTTTTTTTACAGGTGTCAAACCATCATCTGTTTACAAAAATCTCCATCAAAAAATCCAGACTTCATAAAATATATGATGGGTAAAGCAGTAGTGGTGCGACACATCCCAAATCAAAGGTTCGGATTAGATTTTAAAAGGGGATTGGATGTTTTTTTGTTTTTTTTTGATTGGATTAGGGTAAAGAAGATATTTATAATGTAACTTTTTTGCTAGCTTTGACTCAAAAAGTGCATTTTTAAAAGCACTGCAGATCAATCCGTTGCACCACTAGCAAAGATAAAGTTTGAATCCCTGCAGGTTTGCATTGACCTGTAATATCAGTGTAACCTCACACACATACAGAAACACACACACACACACACTCTTACTTAGCATAAGCAGTGAGAAAAGGCGGCCTTGGAGGAGGCAGAGTGTGTTTTGAAGTGACAGATGATCTTCCTCATTAGCAGACAGGTGAAGGAGGGAAGAGAAAGACGAGGGATTGACGAGTGGAAGAAAAGAAAAAAAGCAGCTGTGTGCAATATGACACCAGAGACCTATTGAGTAAAGCGTCCTGTTTTTGAAAATGATGAAGATCCATACGGTGTTGAAGAGAACAGCGTGTCAGCTCAGGAAATCCCCTGGAAATGTGATAATGTTGGATGAATCTGTAGCACACGTTTAATGCCAGAGCAGGAATAGTGACGCTGACTGTACTCAGAGGTTAAAAAAGGCATAATCTCTCCAGAGCTCTAAAACATGTTGTAGATAAAGTAATCGGCTTTGTAAAAGGTTTGAACGCTATAAGTTTTATAGAAATGAGGTCGTAATGTGCTTGAGGAAATACACCTAAAACAAACCTGTAATACCCAATGAAATGTAAAAGAACCCCTTGAATCTGCATCCATTTACTAAATGAAGACTTAAATATCTTCCTACAAAAATATTTAAAAAAAACAAAAAAAAAACTGACCAATTTTTGGCTTCTTTTGGTTTTCTTGACAAAACACACAAACAACTCAAATCGTGGCGTGGTGTTCAGGCTGCAGGTCTCACAGCAGGTGTGGATTAAAACAACCTGTTAACATGAAACAAGCCTCACACAACCTGCCAGCGTTAGCAAGTCGGGGAGTTTCAGGAATTAAGAGTGAAAATTATGAAAGTAGACAAAGCTGCCTAAAGAGCATCCAGACGAGGCGTGGAGGAGAATCATCCAAGTACAGACTTCACAGAACATTGTTGGAAATTATCAGTGTACACACACACACACACACACACACACACACGTCTGTGCAGTAAGGTATGGATTTGGCAGAAGTATTACGCACGCATGTTTAATTCATAACTGTTTTCCTTCTTACTGATCAGAAACATGAAAGAGAGAGTTTGCCCGGAGAAAAAACAAAAATGGCCGAACTCGTCAATACCCCGGACAATCCTCGCTGCCTGTTCAGCAGGTGCACAAAGCAAAGAGAGGAGACAGGGACGCCAAACTTTATAAGCACGGTTCATTTTAACGGTGGTCCATGCAATATTGTTTCCTCGGTTTCAGACGCATTGTTTTATTCTTTATTATGTTGGGTTTGCGATATGTTCCGCCTCGAGGAGGAAACACAGCCAATGAAAATCTTTTCGATTCTGTGCGTGTGAACGAGGAGAAGAGGAGATATGAAGCAGATCAAGATAGTGATGTTGGATTGGTAACGTTTTGAGAGAATACTACTACAATGCTTGTTTTTTGTTGGCAAGATATTGATTTCTAAAAGACCTAAAAACCATTATTCAACACTTAGACACAGCTGCACACAAGCAAACACTTTATGGTGTTTAAAGCTGAAGCACTGAATCTCCTCTTCCTCTCTTTGAACAAAAGTGAAGCCAAAGTATTGCAGCTGTTTGATCATGAGGCTCCAGCTCTTTGCCTGTTACTAGGTTGACTGAAAGATAGTTTGAGACAGCGTTCCAAATATGGCAACCGCCATCAGCGTCAAGAGGCTGCTTCAGAAACCAATGGGTGACGTCACTGAGACGACGTCCATTTATATACCATCTATGGGAAGAAACTGTACTTGAGGCTTTGGTCCTGATGGTTCCTAGCCTCTTGCTGAGGAGGGGGCAGGGTGTGTGTCCGGTTGCAGAGTGGTTGGCCACAATTTCACCTGCACAGGGTCTCAGGGTCCTGGAGGTGCACAGGTCTTGGAGAGGTGTTACATTACAGCCAATCAATCTATCTGCAGAGCGACTACCTTTGACGGAGGAGGTGAGGATGGACTCACAGATGGTGATGTAAAAGTGCACCACCTTTGGCATCTTTGGCAGGTTGAATTTCTTCAGTTGTTACAGGAAGTACACCTTTATGCTTAGCTTTCTTGGTGAAGGAGCTGATGTTAAGCTCCCACTTAAGGTCCTTGGTCATGATGGTCTCCAGGAAGCAGAGACAGTAGAGTCACAGAGGGTGATGGAGGCCGAGGCAGAAACAATTATTTCGATTAGACAACTAGACTTGTCTTCAGAGCATTTATATGTAGGTTGTTTCAAGTCTCAAGCTGAATTTCAAATTAAGAGTCAAGTCGGTCTGAATCATTACAAGTAAAATCAGAGTCAGTATCTAAAGCACTTCATGTCTTTAGTTTCAGAAAAGTCTAAGTAAAGTTTTGTGCTCTTTGTGCTGAGTCGAAGCCCAGTCCAAACCTTCTAGTACTCCTTGTGTCTTTTAAATTGACTTCACCGTTTAACAGCTGATGTTGCGTCCATTTATGTCTGAATCAAATCTACTGTATGTCTCACTTTTAAAGTCAACAGATTCTTTCCAAAAATTCAAGGCCAGCACTACGAGGAACGAGAAGTAAAACGATGCTTAAAAACCTATTAAGCGATCGAGTCCTCATCCTCGTGATCGCGGTCGTTTTGCTGAGGCAACTCTTTGAGCAATGTTGCCCAACATCCCTCCTCCCGAGCGAGGGCGGGGAAAAAAAAGAAGTTCTCGTACATTTCACCAGACTGTTGATCTCCATCCTATCTGATCACTCGCTTCCATCACAGACTATTAGTGCGGCTGAGCCAATGTGCGAACTTCTCGGTTGATTCATCTCATCGCTGGCCTGCAACTCCAGCGAGCATGTGTGTGTGTGTGTGTGTGTGTGTGTGTGTGTGTGTGTGTGTGTGTGTGTGGTGGTTATAGTGAAGTCATTAAAAGTTAATCAGAGATGCACCATTGCAGCAGAGTGGGGAAGAATTGCCTCTGTCAGTGGCTCCAGGCACAGGAAATTATACCAGAGAGGGAAAGAGAAAGAAGAAGTGATAGAGAGAGAGAGAGAGAGAGAGAGAGAGAGAGAGAGAGAGAGAGAGAGAGAGAGAGTAAGGCGGTGATAGAGACAGACAAACACAAGAAGCAGACAGGCTGAAAGAGAGAGAGAGAGATTCTCATACTAATGAACCATCACTTCCTTGTCTCAACCGATGCCCTCTGAATCCCAACATCTGTCCCACCAAACCAAACCTCATTATGGCACCCCTCAGCTAACCCCACCCCACACACACACACACACACACACACACACACACACACACACACACACGCGAAAATGCACTCACATCCGCGGTCACATCCCGTTGAAAACACAGGCTGATGGTGGGAAAGTCTGCCCCACTGTAGTTGTCACATCAGATCTACAGCACGACGGCCGAGGGCATATGCATGTGGTGTGTGTGTGTGTGTGTGTGTGTGTGTGTGTGTGTGTGTGTGTGTGTGTGTGTGTGTGTGTGTGTGGGTGGTGGTGGTGGTGGGGGGGGGGGGGGGGATCTAGGTCTGGGGCTGTGCCTGAGGGCCTCGCCTGCGCTACAAAAGACTCCACTCAACTCCGGTTAGTCCCCCTCACTAGCATATCAGCACTGACGGACTGCACACATACACACTCCAAGTACACACACCGCACTTAAGCTAAAGTCGCTCTGATTAACACTTTCCCCCCCCACACACACACACACACACACACACACACACACACACACACACACACACACATACAGCTGATAAACAGCTCCGCGTGCTAGCTTTTGGACAGATAGCGGCGGCTATCCGCTAACATAAGAGATAATAGTGAGAAATCGTTGCGTTAGCTCAACTTTGTATGTGTCAATGTGTTCAGTGTCGCTCGGCGCTCGAGAACACATGGGGGAAACCGTTGATTGATGAATGTGTGTGAATGTTTTTATCGGTGTGTGTGTGTGTGTGTATGTGTGCTATCACTCTCTTGCTGGGGGTGACAGGTTGGTTGGGGACTAATGCAGCGCGACGGAACTGAATGTGGCCTCGAGCAAAGCAGCTGCCTGCAGCCAGTCCTCATCTGAGCTGTCAGATACACACACACACACACACACACACACACACACACACACACACACACACACACTAACATAGAACCATTCCATTGGAGAGAGAGTTTAGGATCCACACACACACACACTTATAAACACACTCATGAGCATTATAACCCCCGTCGCCCCTGCTTTTCTGCTTGTGTGGCTTCCAGACAATAATGGCTCTGCCTGGTTGAGGTGGTGGACATGACATGCTGGGCTCGCCGGGTCTGACTCGACACTCTTCTGCTTGTTTTTCTGGGGGAACCACACAAGTCTGTTTTTCACTCATTATGAGCTCACGCTAAAAGAACAAGATTGTGTTCTCTTAGGAGTTTAATTTTAAAAAAGCTGTACCGTATGCGATGGGATAATTAAATTCTCTTATGAATGTTGTAAATATAACTCACTAATCAATAACTTCTTCTGTTTTCTTCTTGTTGGTGCTGATAATAAGTCAAATAATTACTTGACACATGAACTGTGGACAGTCAAAACCCAATTTGTGTACGATATGTTACTTTACATTACAACATATGTTATGATGAACTTTTATTTTTCATGCTATGATCTGATTTTCTGTGTATGGATGAATAAACAAAGCTCTCTTCTTCTGTTGTTGTTGTTGTTCTGTTTGTCTGTTCTTCTGTTCTTCCTGCATCTCCCTCTATCCCATCTTCCGATCCCGGCACAGTTTCTGCAGACGGCTGTTCATCTTGAGTCTGGTTCTGCTCGAGGTTTCTGTCTCTTAAAAGGACGGTTTTCCTTGCCATTGTAACTTTGCTAAATGTTATTCAGCGCTCGTGATGGATTAAAGTTGGATCTTTGTAGATAATAACATAACGCAATGAGTAAGTTATTTAACCTGCTCTTTTGTAAAATGTCTTGAGGTAACATTGTTTGTGAATTTGATACGATGCGATACGTTACCATCCAATGCGATGTTATGTGTTGTTTTGAGAAATTTCAACGCTGACTTATCACGTACTAAACCTTTAAATGAAGCACTTCTGTTCTGGTTCTGTTGTCAATCATATACTTATTCAAGATTCAAGATTTGTATTTGTCACATGCTCATACAGATGTGCAGTGAAATGTAAAGGCTGTTCTGCAAGGCCATGCAATAAACACTCAAATTACTAATACACATATATACAGTAATATAGAAATATAATGTCAAATTAAAAAAGAAATATTTGAATATACAAAATATAGAATAATGTAAACAGTGTAAAGTGTCAGTGTGTATTGTATTGTTCATTGTAACCTGATTTTTTCCCTTCACATACATATATACATCCAATTTCAGGGTTCTCAGGGGGCAAACTGAGGCAAAACATTTGGACGAAAAAAAGTGTGGAACAAAATACATTTTTATAGCAGAATGATTTAAAAAAAATATGTTTGCATCTTTTCAGACTCAGTTCATGAAGCTGCATGAGAGTCTGGTCCCACAAGTGGAGAGACTCAGAGAACACTGTGAATATCGGAGTACTGTTATAGTTAAGACTTTTAACCTTAAATGGAAACATAAAAACATGCCAGAGTATAATAATGCTGATTTAACTGAATGTGATAACTTAATATGAGGTAATGACACAATATCATGCAGTATTCATTTACCTTTCTACACTTCCAGAAGGTGCTATACTCCTGCAGGAAGACTCAAATATATACTTACCCCGTCTGCCCTCAATGTATAAACGACGTAACACAAGCTTTGATTTTCCATATAACTGAAACATTAACTGCACAATAGAGCAAATTAAGAACAAGTCTTTAATATGTGACTTTATATAGAATTATGTCGTCTTATTATTGTTTGTTTTTATTCATTCAGAAGGAAATTATCTTGAAAAAAGTGACTTGCAGACCACGGCTTTGTTGAACAGTAGGCCTCTCATGTGTTTCTTGCAGCCTGATGTTTTAACATCCACAGACTGCTTCCTCCTTAGCGTTGTTAAAGTGGGATTTATGCCATATGATTCTAGGCAACAAAAAGAAAAATCCATAATGAAATCAACATTTTGTTGGTCACAGTGGCCGCCGGTACTTTCTCCTCTCTCAGCTTATAGGCTCTCTTAGCTTCAGGGCGACGTATATTTAGCCCCAGTGGGACTCCTCTGATTAGACTAATCTCTCTAGAAATCCACCGCTCTCTCTCTCTGCTGGCTGCACAAAGTTGGCAGCCGTCGAAATTGTATAACAAAGGAGGGTTCCCTTAGATGTTAACCAGGAAGTAAGTGGCTTTGTTCTGTGTTTTTTACATCTAGATTGCTTCTAGCTAACTTCAACTTGCAGGCAAAGGGAAACATTTTTTTTCATTTCTTGTTGTTCCGTTTCACCAAAATTGCACTTAGACACATTTTCAGCAGCTTTATTTTTCACTCATCTTTGGTATAGTTGGACACCGAGTAAAAGTTGTATTTACGATGTGAAAAACACAGCAGCATCTCAACAAAACAAAACCATCCAGTCCACCTTTATTTGACTCAAACTGCCCTCACACTTCTTGTAAAAGATGCTGTCATAGTTTTAACACTTTATCTTGTTATCTCGGTCTTTCATTGTGTGTAATCCGGGGGGCAAATCTTCCACTTTATTGGGGGCTGACGTTCAACTACCCCCATGTTTACATCAGAGCCGAGGTGGTTGCCATGGAGACGGAGTGCCCCTCTTAACTGGTGCACTCAGGAATAATGCATTGTTGAACATTGCCTGAGGCTACTACGCACACACACACACACACACACCCGTACACACACTAATCCTTAACATCTGCTATAGCGTATGTGTATATGTGCGTATGTGTGTGTATTAGTGAGTGAGTGAGTGCGTGTGGCTGTTTGTGCACGTGAATAAAATGCACATCAGTGCTTCACCCGGCAAAATTCATTGATAATCAGAGTTAAGGTGGACTCCATTAGGTTCATTGGTATTTGCCTACAGCAGTATGTACATATACTGTACTCTATCTGTGTGTGTGTGTGTGTGTGTGATGGTCAAAGTCAGGCAGGGGGTGAGTGAAGACTGACATATGTGGGTCTTTTTCCACACTACTGCTGCTCCCTCTAGTGGCTTGTGACCCTCACTGCTCACACACACACACACGCGCACACACACACGCGCACACACACACACGCGCACACACACACACACACACACACACACACACACACACACACACACCACACACACACTTGCACACAGGGAAAAAGGTGATAAGAATAAGAAGGACTGATAATTTGTGAACATTGTTTAAGTCGTCTCAAAGTCAGAGAAGTAATAACACTTTTTTTTAGATTCAACCACGGGACAAAACAAATAGACCCTCCTGCACGAGGAGAAGATCTAGCCCTCTCGCTGCCTGGCAGTTTGGAGAAGATCTCAATATGGGGGCTCATTCAGGAGTCCAGACGGATCCTGTTGGGAATCAGGTACTCGTCCTGAGGCGTTGTAGCTGCGATAATTACCCTGCTCTGGAAATAAGTTCATAAGGGACTCGCAGCCCTGGCTACAGAGAGCACCCACAGAACGGGCACGGCTCCGAGGACAGAACCGACACCATTAGTAACTTTGCTTCTGACGAGACAAAGTTCATCTCCACTGAGTGCTAGCCGGAGCGTGGAATGAGACAAATTTAAGCCGTGAAAAAAGCAGTCGGAGAAAAGCGAAATGTTTTAAAAGTATAATTGGGGCCTTTTGAGTCATAAAAGTCTGCAGAAGAAATTAGAATCCAGAGCAATAACAAATCCTTGCATGCACAACAAAAGCAGTTTAAAAGTGGTAATTGCTGCCTACGATGTGCAAAAACACCAGATATTTTATGCATGCATGCTACATTTTAGGTGATGCTTTTTCTTGTTTTGCAGCCTCTCAGAATCAACAAAACTATTTTCTTTTGTGTGTTATTTCTGATTTGATAACATTAGGGTTGCTCCTTTCATGGCAATGAACCTTGTTTAAATTTGAATGTGAATTTGAATTTTAGAGGATAAATGAGGGAGGGTGTTGGGGGGGGGAGAAAGTGGAGAGAGAGCAATAAAGAGAGAGAGAGAGAGAGAGAGAGGTTGTCAGTTGCCTGTCTGTGTTTAATGGAGGTCCCTGGTGTCGCCCTCAGGCTCCTTCACTTCACAATTAATGGAGGATCTCTCTGGGGAAAGGCATGCTTCTCAATAACACCTACCTACACACACACACACACACACACACACACACACACTCACACACTCACACACACCTAGCAGTAAACTCTGGAGTAGCTGAACTCTGCACCAGAGCAAACCTCGACGTGAGCCCCATTTCAGAGTTGCTGCTGTGGGTCCAGAGCAGCTCCTGGCTGCTGGTGTTTCTATTAATCCCTGAGTTTGGTCTGTTTGCACCAGGAAAAACCAGCCGCAAAACTGAGCTTCACGTACAGGGTGGGGGGTGGAGCGGGAGAAGTGGTGGAGAAACATTGCATCGAGATGAGAGGAGGTAAAGAAGGCCTGGAAGGAAGCAGCGAATTGCTTTTTCCTCAGAACTCAGGGTTGATTATATCTCCGCTCTGATCTGTCCGCTTTGGTTTTCCTCCCAGATCTGCAGCGAGAGCAGCTCCCGGTGTGGCTACATGTGTGTGTATGTGTGTGTGATTATGTGTTTGAACCATTCAAAACACTTTCATATGATAGTGTAATAACAAGACAGATGCTGTTGCAGGGTTAGTGGGCTACATTTTCTACCAGAAATGTTTTTGAACTCAACCTCCGACTATTAAGGATGGTGGGTTTAAAGAAACTAAAGGCTGATATGAACTTTGAGTAAACTGGAAAATATATTAACGCCCACAGATGTCATCGCTGTCACCTCGGTTCATTAGAGCGAGTTTGATTTCTCGACTCTGAAAACAACCCCCTAGGACGTCAGATCTCTTCAAGTCTTCACCTCTGTTAGCTGAGAAACAAATATTGCCTAATGGGTAAAATCTTTAGATAAAGCAAATCACAATAACTGACTTTGGGTGTGCCAAATTTGAAGATGATCTGTTTTCAATCACATCAACATATAACCAACCTGTCAAAGATTCACAGTGAGAGTGACATAAATGAAGTTTATACTAAATAAGGTTTTCCTTTTTAGCTTCAGATCTTCTCCAAAGCCAGACAGATACTAGAATTAATCGGCCAACATATCTCTGATAGTAAACACAAAAAATATAACGATATTACAACTGATTGAACTGAAATGTCTTCTTACTTATCCACTTCAATCCAGGCCTATATGCCCATGCTAACATATGTGATAAGCTAACATCAGCTGATATATCGGCCCGACCAAAACAAAGCTATTCTCACACTTACTCCTGAAGATTTCTACAAAATTTCAGACAACCTGCCCATGAAAAACTGACTGTTCTCATAGCGGACGAGCAACAGAGTCCGACACTTACGATGACAGTTTTTGTCTTTGTATCAATGATGTGTAATTGGGTCAAATACACAAACAAAAGAGTAGAGAAGAACGTACTAGCGGGACGAAAACAAGATGGAGCAGTTTGATTAGGTGCAGGGAGATCGCACCAGGATATCAACGTCACCACCCCCATCTCACTCGCTCACAGGGAATTTCCTGAATATTTCCGGATGTGTTCACACATGCACTCAGCCCGACTTCTTGAGCATTGTTATGATGAGGCTTTCAGAATAAAAACTCCAGTCACGGCAAAAAAATCAGGTATTTTGTGTTCGCCAATCACCAGTGATGAGCAAGTTACTGTAGATTCCCTAGATGGACTTTTATCATACATTTAGATACTGAAAAACAACTCATGTAAATGTCACCTCTTTATTTTTCTGACAGCATACCAAAGGTAAATTGTCTGGGTGATAGTCAAAAACCATATAAAACATTAGTAAGAAAATGTGCACAGTTCCAATAGTAACAGTAACATTTACTGGATAGTCTAAAATGTATATTAGAGGAGGGAGGTAAGGATTACAGTAGAACTAGATTTACAAATCAGAAGCTGTGTCATAAATACTAATTCATTCAATAAGAGCATGTTTAGGTTTCTCATAAGGATCATAGTGTGGCAAAACAAGATAAGGATTCAATTAGAAAGAGAATCAATAAACATAAATTCAACTTGAGTTAAAGATTCATCGTGTAAAGAGGGACTTCAATTTAGACATTTTTCTAGAATCAGTTAAAAAACACAAAGGACGAGGTGCAATTTGTAACATTAAAGTAAGATATCGTTCTTTATATTCAAGATGTATGTTTGAATCAGAATCAAGTTAAGCATGAGATGCCTTTTGATGCCCTGAGATGCCACTTCCTGCCTCGTCTCCCCGCTCAGCATGATGGTTGAAAAACGCCGTCCTCTGATTGGTTGAGCTGCGGCAGTTCACCTGGACGCCGTTGCTTTTTTTTTTTTTTTTCTTTAACGTTTGCATATTCATCAGATGGCTCATGAATATTGATGAGCTGGCTGCGGGCGCAGTGGGTGCCCAGTGGCTGCAGGGCATTGTGGGAAATTAGCACCATCACTAATTGTGATCCACCGCCCCTCGAGCGTGTCAATCAAAATCAGGAAGGATGATACTTTTGGGGGCACCTGTAGCTCCGAATATGTATGCATGAAGTGATGGAGGAGAGATCGAGGGAGAAAGGATGAGTGAATGTGTGTGTGTGTGTGTGTACATCCAGGGCCACAAGACCACTCCGTTGCCATAGTAACCTCTACCATCAGAGCATATGAGGCTAAGGCCCCGAGATGTCGGAGAGAGTGATGGAGTGAGAGAGAGAGAGAGAAATGAAAAGAGCTACAGATGTGAGAAAAATATCCAATCTATTTATCTATCGTCATATATCTATGAATCAATCCATCTATTCCTCTATTGATCAAGTATGTAAACCTGAAACAAAGACTGACTGTGTGGTTACGGTGAGTGATGTCTACGTATCTACCTACATATCTCTATATCTATCTCTCCATGTATCACTTTTAATTATCTATCT
The DNA here is from genome assembly GCF_963930695.1 of Labrus bergylta. Lineage (NCBI taxonomy): Eukaryota > Metazoa > Chordata > Actinopteri > Labriformes > Labridae > Labrus > Labrus bergylta. Next base: position 6,759,219 of record NC_089209.1, on the reverse strand, counting down.
ACGCACCAAATGGTCTTTCTAGGTAACTCTCCACCTATCTTCTTATCTATTCTTAAATCTATCTACATATCTATGTCACAGATATCTGTGTCTATTTAGGCCTGAGTATCTATCTGTAAATGTGTAATTATTTTCATATCTACGTATGCATTTATCTTTGAATCTAGGAGGACGGCGGCCGTTTTAATTGTTACTACTTTGACGAAACTGAGACAAAAAATGTGGCAAGCGTGTAACAAAAGCGACTGCAGACAAATGCTTACACATTAGCTTGCTGATATTATCCTAGCACTAATGCCTCACAAGCTGTCTCTACACTGTTTTTATCACCTGGGTACTTTACCACACCGTGCATTATTGTCCAATAATCATTCACCACTCAGCTAGTTAGTGCTAGCTTGTGTCTGTTTAGCTAGCGCTTTGCTTGGCTGCTAACAAAAGACAAAGAGTAATCGAAATATTTAAAATACGTGTTCAGCTCATTCACCTTTTTTTTCACAATATTTCTTGTTTGTGCAGCAGTGGAGGTTAAATAAGAATGATTAGTGCTACAAACATTAAAAAGCTACGTTGTCTACTGTTTTGAACTTCCCGTCTGTCTCCTTCATCTAAGGTCAGAGCACTGTGAAGATATTGCGCTATTAGTCAAAGGCACATATTGACATGTTCCTTTTACTAATAGCGAGCCATCCATTAAGTTAGACTCTGCACATTCACAGATTACAGTGATTCCAATAAAATGGATTGGCATTGTTGTTAAATATGAGTTTTTGAATGCTGATAATCTCGCCTTTAGCCATTTCCTCTACTTGTTAAGAGGAGTATAGTTGAGTTTTTAAGATGCACAACTTGAGTCATACCTAACTGACTGAGTGCCACGAATAAGAAAAAGTCAATGTTTTTTTTTTTTTTTAGAAACAGACAGAAATATTGATAGTTTTTGGTCTGGTCGTGTACATTCATCATTATTATATATTACACTCAACATCTTTTAAGAAAACCTTTTATTGTTAACTCTACTTTGACCTCTCTCGCGACGAGTTTTGAATGCAAGCATTGATGCAAAGAAAGCATTCTGAATTAAAAATAGGAACCATCCATTCTGCCTTGTTGTCTAAACGAGTCGATCGATGCTCCTGCGTACAGCCTTAAAGACAAATGCACAGGAGGTCATGAGCCGGGCAGGATGCAGCTTTTACTCTATGGATAATAATAGACACGTTACAATAAACAATGCACTTAAACATGCATGTGATAATCCTGTATGAATTAAAAAGCTACGAGTAAGGAGATGCATGCCATCATATATTTATAGCTTAAGTTCATCGTTATCCATCTCCATCAGCCTGAGTTATATGTTGCATGTGAGGACTTTTTACTCCTGAACACAAAGGCAAAAACATAGTTGCGTTTGTGTGCTTTAAAATCTGAACACAAAAGATACACAGAAGCACAAACGCTAAAAAAAAAAAACACAACGTGACATGTGCTAAAGAAGTGCTAAAATAACCCGCCATCTTACATTTTTACCACTTGATGTGACGCTTTTCGACACATCGGCTTGTCTGTGTGTGTGTGTGTGTGTGTGTTCAGGGAAAAAAAAAACATTCTGTGTTATTTCACCACCTCTCACTGTATCTTTTTTATTTGAGTGGAAGTTTCCAGAACTGTGTCTTGATGAATTGCATGGCCCCGTGTTGGAAGTGCAAGATACGAGATCGTATTGCAGGTGAGTGAAGTCATTAATATTCCTCTGTATCAATATCACTGGTGGAATGGTGTGTGTGGAAAAAGTGTGTGTGTGTGTGTGTTATAGTGAATGTGTGTGTGTGTGTTTCAGATT